>NW_019524735.1:1042731-1084122 GCF_002814215.2 Seriola lalandi dorsalis | reverse complement strand
ACACACACATACAAAACCATCCACTCATCTGGAAAGCATTTGCTGTACTGTGCCATTTCCAGTATTTTATGAATGATGATGGATGTTTAAAAGCAGCTGGAGTTGAGCCAAACATCTGGGATTTTATTGTGCTTCTCTTCTCTCATCTCTTCTCTTCCTGACTTGTTCATGTGGCAATAAATATTGTTTATTGAGACTGATAAAATCACAAACGCTAAACAAATGTTTGTAAACCATCTGATGGTCATCCATTGATCACACACCCTCACACCTGCCTCTTCTCTCAGGTATATGACAAGCTGAATATGAAAATGTATATATGTATATATACAGTGTATTTGTCCAGTTACTCATCAATTCGGAATCTCAGTAGATCTGGATATGTGTATTTGAAAACTGACCAGATTTTACATTTGCATAAATGTGCATGTTTGTTTTCATGAAATGCAGTTTCAATTTTTTAAAGTTGGTTTTTGATTGGCAATAGCTCCATAACTTTTTAGATTACTTTTGCAGTTAGTTAAGCTAATAAAGGGTGTTAACCCAATAAATATTGTTTATTGAGACTGATAAAATCACAAACGCTAAACAAATGTTTGTAAACCATCTGATGGTCATCCATTGATCACACACCCTCACACCTGCCTCTTCTCTCAGGTATATGACAAGCTGAATATGAAAATTGAACTTTAGCCACATTTTTACCTGAAGGAAGACATGCTATCATTTTAACTTATCACAACTAGACACACCTATGTCAGCAGCCATGATCACAGCCCATGCAAGTGCCTTGAAGATTATTACATGTCGGAGAAAATAACTACATGTATGTTTTTGTCTTTACTTCAATAACCTCATTTTTATTTTAATTTAATAATAATATTTATTTTATGCTTTTCAAAGAAAAACGACAAAGATGTTCCAAAAGTTGGTTCACCTTGGTGACAACAAGCCTTTACATTACTGTAAGTATGTGTTGATCTAGTTTTAGCAGTAATCTTAAACATCTATATACTCAAGAACACATCAATTATGACAAATTTTCACGCAAATGGTAAATATTTGAAATGACTCTGGAGAATCAGGGATGTAACCTGAAACTAGTCTGACACTGAAGTCAGATGTTGCTCTGTAAGAAATATATGCTTTACTTTAGATACAGTGTATTTGTCCAGTTACTCATCAATTCACCTTTATTAAAATTAAAAATAAAAATATTAACATTTTCATATTTCTTTCATTGCCAAATAACCACTGGCCAAGAACAAACAGAGACTTGCAGAGAAAAAACATTAAACAAACAACAGACAAGTTTATTTTGGCCTTAAGGGAAGTTACTTATGGAATTAACATTAATTAGCTCCAGCTGCTAAAATCTGCTGCCGGTGATGTTTGCCATTGTTGTTTCGTCCGTAGCGATGATGTTATGATGATGAAGGAATCTCTGCAGACACTGGCTCAGTTGTATATAAAAAAGTTTATTACAAAAAGGCACAGCATCTTTTAACAAGCATCAAATCTAACTGTGAGAGGACCCAAAGCCAAAAAGGATCTCCTCCCGTTTTTCCCCAAAACCATACAATCTATAGACTGAATAACCTCTAGTTACATATTCATGACATAGCTGATTCCTAATAACCTATAGAGGCACAGAGCCAACATTTATGTCCAAACATGGTCATTCAATATGAAGTTAAAAGATACCGTAAATTTTGTCCTTAAAACACCTGGCTGTCCAGTTCAACATACGGTAGCATAAATTGTTCAAGGGTAATCTCTTGGCTGTACTTCTTGTGGGCACGCCGATTCAGGCTTCATTTTATAGCTATTTTTCAATTAAGCTTTTCATCCAATAGTGAGATTTATTTAGACCTTTAGCCCATCTGCTGCCTGCTCCATAAACCTCCCTATTAAAAGGGATCTACTCTGTGACCCCTCTGACCTCACGTATATATAGACCCTTGTCTTCCGGCAATAGGCTACTCTGAAAAAAATGCTAAACATGGAGAATTCCCCATTGATTGTGTTCTACGAAATAAAACCCAATGTCCTTGCCTTCAGAATAAAGGCAAGGAGATTGAATAAACATGTCTTTTTCTATCATTAACAGTGTTTGCATGGAAAGACATGGCTGCTTAGTTAAGTTGCTATGTGTTTTGGTTGGGTTCCTTCTGTTCAGAAAGAGTACTTTGTCAGCAGGAGCTTTTCCATCTTTAGTAATGGCATGATCTATTAGTGAGTAGTATGTTCAGCATTCACTTCACTGGGCATGACCCTTCGTACCGTTTTTTGGATCAAAAGGTTATTAACAAGACCAAAAGTGTACAGCCATACATGCAGGTTAATGTGTACCATGTTCACAATCCTCTGCTGCATCTCAATCAGCACGTAATTCAGTCAGCACACTCACACGTAGTACACTGTGTACACAGTGTGTTCACTGGCAACATTTGTTCCAAATCAAACACTGTCGTTGTGCACTCCCACTAAATGATGATTGCAACAGGTAACCGCAAGTGTCGCTGCTTTGCTAACTTGACATTAAAATTAACATTTCACAGTCCTGTGTGTGCTCATTTGTCTTGCAACATGGAAATTACAATGATAATGTTCACGAGTTTGAAAGTATGTTGGGGGTCCTTCTCCTTCCACTACATAGCCAAGATGGCAACCATTGATGGTGAGAAGTGCCCATTGTTTTAAACTTAATTTTTGGAGTTTCACACATTTATTGTGTTATATATTATCTAAACTGTCCAAAGATCTCTGGCCAGTGCTAAACATTGCTGATTTATCACTGACTACGGGCACTGTCCCAACTAGTTTGAAAACAGCTGTTGTTAAGCAAACCTTCACACCAGGGTTTATAGGTAACAATCAGACAGTGTCAAACCTTATTTTCTTTTCAAACTTATCTGACAGAACACAGTGTATCTCCTATAACAATACTATATAGACATATTCTGATGTGAAATATGGAATAGCCCAGTGCTCTGTTCTGGCCCTCTGTTTTTCACTCTTTATATTTCACGTCTTGACCAAATTATTTGCAGTCACGGAATTAATTTTCACTGTTACGCTTATGATACGCTGTATGTGTCTATGATTGTAATTTGATTGATGATGATTGTATTGTAATTTAGTTATAATCATCATTATTATTATCATTACAGGTACATTTAAAGGGATTTTTAAAATGCTTGCTGAATGCTAAGCTAAATACTTTAGATGTGGACTAAATACAATGATAGAAATAATTATTGTGTTGTGTATCAGCTATTTCTTTTCTCAATACAGGAGTGATTACTCATTGAGAGATTACTTATTGGTTAGACATTTAATTTATCATTTCTTACTCATAGTCATATTTATATGTTTGTGTATGTCGCTTAGAATAAATAGCATTTTAAATAATCTTTAACTTTTGTCTTTTTAATCTCGTAAAAAATATTTGGGGGCTGGTAATTTTTGAAAAAAATGAAAGCTGTAAATTTTGAATTTTGCTCATCCCACAAATGTTTTACATAGCTCTTTCATAGCTCTTATTATCATACAGTACAAGCTGCTTCTTTCTCTACACATGAGTTCAACTTCATTTTTATACCGTACTACATTTGAGATACAATAAGAGGTCAAACATAATGCCAAAAAAAGAATGAATGTCAGATCTTTTATGTTTTGAGCATGCCATGGCACATCAGGAAAAGGACTTGTCATGCCATATTTCCATCACTTGACAAAAAAAAAAAACAACAAACCGCCTTTTGCATCCAGCTGAGGAAATGCCTTATGCAACCTTTTTTTGGCCTTGAAAATAACCTTTACAAAGGAAAGTCTTCAAATTCTGTCAGAAGAAACTTTTAAGTAGATAATAAATGCCTAAAAATCCACTGGAGGTTGACTAAACCCTTTAAAAAAAAAATGAATAAAAAATAAAGTGGATTCCCTGTGATAGTTAAGTTGTCATCTCACATCTCAGGCACACACACTTTAGCACACATGGCTAAATGAGACTAAGCAAGGTTTTAGAGGTCTAGATCTACGTCACTGTTAACTTCTGGGTGAATGAATGGGGTTATAGTAGAAGTCATCCTTCATTAAACAAATAAACATTCGGTGGTCATGACAATGGAGGCGGACAGGCTGGCGAACAATGGGGCCTTTGGCAGGATGCTGGTTTCCTGAGTGTGCTGCCTGTACTTGGTGGTGAGGGGTTTTGAAGAAAAATGACCCATTGTCTCTCTCATCCCTCTGAGCCTGAGCAGTGAAACGATGCCTCTGGATTCCCGCCAAGGATGCTGTACCATAAAGCATAGAGTAAGCGACTGCTTTATTCACATGGACAGGTAAGTGCTGCCTTTAAATGTCCTTTTTGTCACTGTGGTGCTGTGGATTATGCTCTCATAGCATATAATTTGGCTTTCTATGCATGAATAACAGCTTTAATTTCTCACCATCACTGAAACTTAGCTGGGTATGTAAAAGTTCATACAACTCAAAGTGAAGTGGCAGAAAAGAAGTAGGTTTGCTTACTACATTTTTGCATAATCTATGCATCTTCTATATAGGAGAGATCCTCCATCAGAAAGAGATGCTATCCAGCAAGCTGAGAGATTTAGTCTTTAAACGCAGCTGACCAGTGTCTCACATAGGGTTGGATTTTATATTTGAAAGTGTAGCTGACTTTGTTGAATATTGCACCAAGCTAAGTATCCTGTTAATATGAATGGGACCATTTCTCTGGTTAAAATTTTGTCTGTTTCAATGATGCAGTGATGCGAGCGGTGTAACAGGAGAGCAGTCCCCAAAGCCCGAAACAATGGGACAATGAACATATATAACCTCTCCTGGTTTGCTGTAAGCTACATGTGATTTGTTGTAGTCATTTGAATTTCTACTCATGGCTGTAGTTGTTTGGATTTTTAGCGAAGGTTTGTGTGCCATATTAAACTGTGCTGTGGCAAATGACAATACTTTGGAATAAATTGTAAAGTATTAACTTTCTCTATAGACTACACTCCTAAAATGTTATAATCTGATGCATCAAATGCCTTGAAATACTCTTAACCTAACCTTGAGGATGTGTTCGTGGTCATGAAGATCTGGCACACATTTGGTTTTTTTTTTCTGCTTTTCTGCTAATGTTACTTATTGTCAGCTGGGTCATTGCTCCCACTATCAGGACTGTTATCCTCTCACCTAGTCAGTGACATCAGTCTAGACTGGTCATTCACCTCAGTTAAGTGTCACTGAAAGTCAAGTATGTTCCTGAAAGTTGTTGAGCGGTCTGTTCTTATTGAATACATGACTGCCATCTAGTGGCCACAGCGTCCACTGAGAAAAGCAAGCAAATGAACTAAACTAGGCTTTGAAAGCAAACATATATTTAACTATACGCTGTATGTATAATATTTAATGGCAGGTGTTTTACTTCTTTTATGTTCCCGTTTAATGTATAATCACTTAATGACCTTGAAGGTTAATCTTTTGCCCAATTTGTTCCCACCTTCCAGTGCCTTTTGCTCAGAAGACTGCCGTTTTTTTCTTATCACTGGTTTAATAGCTGAGCTTTAAAACGTCACAATCTGCAGTATGTGCACATGGACAGTTCTGATCTGAGCACTTCTTGCGGAAGTCTATTCCGAAGAGAGAGGGTATATTGCTGTTATCAGTGGGGGTCCTGCAGCATTGCTACAAGTGTCTGGACTTCCACTGAGTTAGAGAAGGGCAACGGCACTAAGGCGTCTGGAAGGAAGGAGGAGCTGCAGTAAACATATCTCTGCTAGTCCGAATGACCCTGACTAGGTCTGCTGCTCCTTTGGGCCTGCCTCAGATCAGCCTCTGACATAGCCAGTTAAGACAAGATAATGTCAGAGATTAAGGCCCTGCAGCTCTGCAAGCAAAGCACTGTTGTTTTGTTTATTTGGAGGGTAGCTGTGTGTTGGTTTTTTACTGCCCTGATGGGAACAGCTCATAATCAGAGGGTTAATTATGACATGTCATCTAATGGGTGAAGCGAAATCGGTGCAATGCTTTATGACTTCCATATTAGATACAAGTTTTAATTACATTTCGACACTTACTCATAAATATAAATGAAACATGATTGTTAAGATCATGATGTCTGTCCTCACAGTCAGGTCATTCCACACCTTGTGGCAAATCTTTACTTTCAGAATGACATTACAATCTCAGAGCAGTAAAATGAAACTTCCCTCTGCGACAGGAAACAGGCCAATTTCCAATGGAACATAATCTACTTTTAAGGATGTTGAAATATTGCTGCATATCCTCATTCGCTCTAGTGCTTTAAATAATTTGACATACGACTCCCACCTTTAAGTGAGTTTATGAAGATTAGGGCTTTGTCATTATTTTTTTGAAATATAAAGGAAGAGAGGAGTGGCTGAGGAAAGTTGTTGGCATCCACCTCAAGGCTTCTCATCTCAGTCGCTTCAGTAGAGTCCAGCCTTAGCAAAACTGGCACGGGACGCACTCAGCCCGGGGGTAGGATAGGCTCAGCTGAGAAACTGGGAGAAAAACTGAACAAATGAGATGGGACTGCCACCACTCTCAGGCTGCCTATAGGATAGCCCCCCACAGGCTGGTGAGAGCGGCTTAATGATAGTGGTGGGAGAGATGGGAGAGAGGAGGAGTCCTCGCACCAAGTTGCATGTTTTTGCTCTGGTGTCTTGTGTCACTCTTTTCTCTAAGGGTGGGGGTGGGGGGGTGTAAGGAGGGAGGGGGGCACATTGAAGTCACATGGTGGAGCTTGATCTGTTACATAAACACAGACCTCCACAGCCCCCAGTCTGCTCGCATCAACTTTGTTCAGTAAATACATGTGGATAAAACTCTTGTGATGACATTGGCGGCGGCCAAGGAGAGTTGTCGAGATGCTCACTCCGCCATGTTGCATCACTGCAACAATCGGCTACGCTGCAAACCCTCACAGCTCCCAGTGACCTCTTAAAGGTGAAACTGTCTGGGACTAAAACATCATATTTAGGCAATGACAGCACACATGAGGACATGGGTTATACACTTAAGTAGTAGTTTGTACAGTGAGTGTTCGCTTGCATCACAAAAAATTGTATTTTTCATGTTAAAAGTAATTTTGTCTTTAAGCACCTGAAGCATGCCAGTGTGTTCATTTGTCAGCTGTGAGCTTATGTTTTTTTTTTTAATCTTACAGATGACAATTAGGACAAAATGATCAGATTTACATTTTACATTCAACACTAAATATAACTTTGACCTAATGAATATTAAACACTGTCATTTGGCTGTCACAGGATGCCAGTCCTTGTGACAAGAGCAATGTCAAGCAATGTCTTACAGCTGAATACTGTAATATTTTTCCTGGCTCTGGGCAGTTCAATCAATATTTATCAACATGAACTACAGTTTCCCAAAGCTAGAATAGCCTGGATTGTCCGAGGACGCGGGGACGACACATTAAGCACCAGACAATCATTGGTTTGGCTCCATGAGTTTGTTCGCTTTTGTTTTTGCCTTAGATAACAGCGATTCAGATATTTGAAAGCCGTCTCAAAGACAAAATAATTGTTGGAAAAAAATCTATTATTTTATAATTCATACAGTGTTGTCACTTAAAATGCTGCTAACGGTTCGAGTAATTTATTACAGGTAATTATGAAATTTGAATGTTTCATATGCCTATTTTGTTTAATAATGAGAATGAAATACAAGGAGAGACAGAAAATGAGAGATGAAATTAAGGTTCCTTTTTTGGCAGAACCCTTTTTCTATTTAGATGATGATAATTTTTCTTGGAAGAGATGTGTTTATTAGTGTCAATGTTTTGTTCAGTTAGACAGGAAAACTTTGGAACCTCAATGAGTGTTAATTGTAAACCACAACCACGGAAAGGGAGACGTACCTACTGTCGAGGAACATAAACTCTAATTGACTTTGAATTTAAAAACCCACTCCTGCTCATTCATCAGCCGTCTTCACTGGACCATCTGTATCTCTTGGATGACGGGAAGATTTTGGAGGAAGAGGAATGCAATCGCAACTTAAAAACACGTGCTCATCTGTCCCTCAGGGATAGCACATGTCCAAACCCCAAATGCTCCAGTCATTCCAGCAGCATCCCCTGTCTTCTTCTCCTCAGTGCCTCACCAGGGGTGCTCGCTACGCCACATCTCCTCAGTCAGATGGAGAGGGGAGCCTTGAAGGCGAGGCCTCTGGAGGATGGGTCCTGCAGGCCCAGATGGCTGGCTCTCAGAGCTTTCTTTAGACCACAAACTACTCAAACAGGATAAGATCTAAATGCAAAGACTTCTCATGTGCTTTGCACCATCTCCCCTTTTTGACGTGTTTTGCTGCAGTTGTCTTTGCTCTCCGACGACCCAAAAATATTCTTGCAATGTATTAAGGCATAGAGGGTCAAGAACTTTTCATAATTACTTAAGTAACCGAGTTGAAACTGTGATCTGATTGATGGCGGACTCACTGATGCTGATGAACGTTATTCTTTACTTTATAGCAGTATACAGATCATAATTAAGGGTTATTGAGGGGCCTTGTGAAAGTAGCATTATAATAATATGGTCACTGTGACAATGAGCAGACACATTTCATTAATGCAAGCCAGACACAAGCCCGTTTATCTGTCCTCTATTAAAAGTAGTTGAGTTTAGATCCCTTCCTAAACTTGACAGGGGGCCTGGCACATGGAATAAAGAGATGGAGAAATTCCTTTCCGATTTTAATCTTGCATGAATTACCTTATCATCTGTGCTTTGTCGTGTCATATCAGAGCAAAAAAAAAAAAAAAATGTAATGAAATGTATGTGTGTATGTCTGGGAGAAATAGAGAGAGAGAGAGAGAGAGAGAGAGAGAGAGAGAGAGAGAGAGAGAGAGAGAGAGAGAGAGAGAGAGAGAGAGAGAGAAAAGAGAGAGAGACTTCTATCCACATACGTATGCCCGCTCTTGCCATGATGTGAAAATATCCATCACATTCCTAAAGTAACAAACGTGTGCTACTGCGCTCCACAGGCCGAGGTGAAATCTTCAAGCATAAACATCAAGTCGGAAAAGACACGGAGCGGTGGAGCAGAGTGCGACCTGTCCACCGCTCTGTTATCTGGCCATCTGCCTGGATTGAAGATGTAAATATTATGACACTTGATATGACTGAGCATACCTGCTGGTTACATTCTAGCGGATCTGCACTGAGGCAAGGTGGCTTATGTCTGTGTGACACTTCTGTCCTCGAACTCCCTGTCTTTGTCCCCCCCAAAAGTTCTTATTTTTCATAACTGTCATCCACTGCACACGTGTTATGTAATTGATAATATAGAGGTGAAAATCTGCATTCATGTTTGTGTGTGTGTGTGTGTGTGTGTGTGTGTGTGTGTGTGTGTGTGTGTGTGAAGCATGCAACAACTCAACTACTCTATACATCACCATTGTCCTCAGAGTGAGCCACTGTTGTTGCTGTTTAAAAGGTTGGGGGGCATGAAGACATTAACCTGCAAGAGGCTGAGATACATAGATAGATGTAGACATAGAGAGAGGGAGAGAGAGAGAGAGAGAGAGAGAGAGAGAGCAACAGAGAGAGACCCTCATCAGCTGTGTCACAAATGTTGCATATGAGTATTGGAGGGGGGGTTGACTGTGTTGCGATTAACACGCTTCCTCAGCTGGGTGTTCATTTCAGTGTGCAGTACGGTATCTCTCAAGTCTGAACCCTTGGATGAGGGTCACTTGCCAGAGGAGGATTTTTTTTTTTTTCTGCCTCCCTGTTTTTTATACTTCCTTCTTGGGCAGAAGGCTGGTGTAATAGAAACCAGACACAAGCCAGAATGTGAGGCATTCGCAGCGGCGAGACCTCACTTCTTCACACAGTGAGGAAACAGGATAAATAGAAAACAGGATACGTAGAAAAGTCTTGTTTGTCAGTGTTTCTTGGTTGTTGTTGGTTCTTTTCTTTTTTTTTCTTTTTGCAATTTCGGAAGTTATCAATAAGTTGAAAAATGGCTGGGACATTGGGATGGAAGTGGAGTTCCATGGATCAGACTGTTGAGGGGAAATCTAGAGAGGGCAGAGGAGACCTTCAGGATGGGAAATGCATGTACGGCTTTACCAGGTGGGTTGTTGCAATTATTGACTTTCCTGTAAAGAAACAGTATGATAGTTTCTGCTCGGCTATGCTGTCATACCACTTTAGATGCACGGTTGTATCAGTCAAACTGTTTGTGTGGTCCAGTGTCTGAATTAATCATGTTGAAAGATCAATTCAAATCTTCTTCTTCAAATCTTAATATTCTCCTATCAAAAGGCAAAGCAATTGAAACAATGTAATAAGAAGTTGTTCTTGGATTTTCATCCAACAGTATGATGCAAGTGTATAATGTAAACTTGATTAGGTCTGCACTTGTGTTCATGTTTAAATACCTGATACCGCAATGTGTCGCATACAAACACTACTGATATTGAAGTGAGCTAAATATTGTTTCTCTAGTTTACAATCTGACAATCTAACTGTAATATACCTTTATTAAAAATGTGGCTCTATTTTGTGGAATTTAAAAATCTTAAAAGAATGTATTTAATATAATTTAATTGTTTCCGTACCTGCCTCTGTAACATTGTGAGACAGACTGTATTTCTGAAACATTTAAATTCCTAAAAGCATGGTCACTTTTACCCTCGTTTTCTGTATTTTAAAAAGATTATTTGTGAAAATTATTTTATATATTTCTTCTTTTATATTTCTCTTACTCTCAACAGACACATTTTATCAAAAAATCAGGAATCCAAACAATGATTTCAAACTTTGCTCAAACTGTGCAATGTATATGTTGCATATACATTTGTGCTCTTAATCTGAAAGAATTACTAAACATCTTCAGTGAAATCTACTCTTTATTAAACCAGCCAAATCTCCCCTGGATTAAAACTCTCTTTTTATAGTAGAACCAGTTGAAATCGCTGCATCACTTCTAATCAGAAAGAGCAGTCAGATATCTCAAGGACACTTAAATGTTAATAGTCGTTGTTAGAATATGGTTGACAGTATGATACACTACAAATTCATTCAGTGTGATTCCTAAAGTAAAGTGGAAGCGGCCCTCTTGTCACGCCATCCTGGGGCAAACATGCGTTGCCTACCATAGGTGCCATCTGTCTCCATGTGGCTGTACCCCTCCCCAGTGTCAGCAGTGCTGGATCTGGGGGGGGGGGGCTCGTGGCAGGAGCAACAAGCCTCTCCTGTTCACTCAGATGGCAGGGGAGATGGCACATCCCACGCCAGGGAGCACAGTGCCGCAGTCATGAGATCAACGTGAACTCTGCAGCTCTGCCCCATGAATGAAGGGACAGAAGCGCTTCGCTGTCGCCTCATCCGAGCTTCATTCACCTCACAGAGTCAGCAGTGACTCTGGCTGTGAGGAGAGTATGAGACTGTGAGGTTTCTTGTCATCTGTTTTTTTCTGCGTGTGTGTGTGTGTGTGTGTGTGTGTGTGTGTCCCTTGGCATCAAGTGTTAAAGTGCCACATAAAGTATGTTTCTGAAGTGGCATTTTGAGTGGAGCACACTCTAGTATAAGAATGGGGTTTTTATACATTCAGAGTTGTGTCAGTTTCATTTTGTGTTTTTGATCTGTCACTATCTTGTAGTCATGTAGCATGTTCTTGGGTCTAATCAAAACGACTGTTGTTGGCAGGTTTTTTTTTTTAATCCTCCCTTTGCTATTTTTGCAATTTTAACTAACTATTTCAATCTGCTTGAATGATGGATATTGGAAATGCTGCGTGTCATGTGTCGGGTTCGGGTGACTGAATGACATCACTGTACTTACTGACATGAATCAACACAAGCCTTTGTTTTGTGTCTCGATGTGTAATCAATTGAAATGTATGTCTCCTCTACATCAAGAACTATTATTGAGCAGATGAGAACAGTTTATGTTTGGGACATCTGGAAAAGATTTCTTGCTCATTGAAAAAAAAGACAAAAAACAGCATTCAGAAGGTTATTTATACATAAATCATTTATATATCATTGTATTTAAAACAACATGCCACATTTCTTAATTATGCATCTTCACTGGATTAGACTTAGAGAAAGGGTTATCAAATTAATCATATTCATGAACAACTACAGTATTTTGATAATTGATTAATCTTTTATTTTTCAAGCAAAAATGCCAAAATCTCTCTCGCTACAGCTTCTCCAATGTGGTTTTGTTTGTCTTATTTGATTGTAATTTGAATATTTTTGGATTTGTTTGTTGGATAAAATAAAATACATGTGAAAATTCTGCGAAACTGTGGTACACATTTTTCATTAGCTTTGATCTAAATGATAAATTGATTAATAGAGAAAAAAATCAAACATTTGTCAGTAATACAAATTATCATTTGCTGCAGCCCAACACTGAACTTCCTTTCTTTAGACAACTAAACAAAACCAGCTTTTGATAAAAGGAAAAAAACTGTAGGAATACGGTTACTGACGTGTTATCACTGCAATTGATTTATTCTTTCTTTTTCTTTCTTTACAGATTCTAGTTGAAAAGCTTGTAAGAGCAACATGAGCTGGAGCTTTCTCACTCGTCTCCTGGAAGAGATCCACAACCACTCCACCTTCGTGGGGAAAGTGTGGCTGACTGTGCTCATCATCTTCCGCATTGTGCTCACAGCAGTTGGAGGTGAGTCCATCTACTCGGACGAGCAGACCAAGTTCACCTGCAACACCAAGCAGCCCGGTTGTGACAACGTATGCTACGATGCCTTTGCTCCCCTCTCGCACGTCCGTTTCTGGGTCTTCCAGATCATCATGATCTCCACTCCCTCCATCATGTACATGGGTTATGCTATTCACAAGATAGCCCGAACTTCGGAAGTGGAGCGCAGGAAACAACAGAGGTTCCGCAAGAAGCCACCTCCTCATTCCAGGTGGAGAGAGAGCCACCATCTGGAGGAGGTCTTGGAGGAAGATGAAGATGACGATGCAGAGCCCATGATCTATGAGGATACAATGGAGGCGCAGGAGGTCAAGCCTGAGCAAGGAAGCAGCACCAGCAAAGACCCGCCAAAACATGATGGCCGCAAAAGAATTATGCAAGAAGGACTGATGAGAATCTATGTTCTTCAGCTCATGTCACGAGCTATTTTTGAAATTGCTTTCCTTGCAGGACAGTATCTGCTCTATGGTTTTCGAGTTAATCCTTCATATGTATGCAGCAGGCTTCCCTGTCCACACAGCGTGGAATGTTTCATCTCTAGGCCCACAGAGAAAACAATCTTCCTCCTCATAATGTATGTGGTAAGCTGTCTTTGTCTGGTGCTAAATGTGTGCGAGATGCTCCACTTGGGAATTGGCACTTTTCGGGATACGCTTCGCATGAAGAGGAGCCGGGGCCGGCGGACATCCTACGGCTACCCGTTCTCTCGCAACATCCCGGCCTCCCCTCCGGGATACAACCTAGTGATGAAGACAGACAAACCGAGCAGGATCCCCAACAGCCTCATCACCCACGAGCAGAACATGGCTAATGTGGCCCAGGAGCAGCAGTGCACCAGCCCGGATGAGAACATCCCCTCTGATCTGGCGAGCCTGCACCGTCACCTACGGGTTGCCCAGGAGCAGCTCGATATGGCCTTTCAAACATATCAGACCAAGAACAACCAGCAGACCTCCAGAACCAGTAGTCCTGTATCTGGGGGCACTATGGCCGAGCAAAACCGAGTCAATACAGTCCAAGAGAAACAAGGAGCCAGGCCAAAATCAGCCACAGAGAAGGCTGCAACCATTGTAAAAAATGGAAAGACCTCAGTCTGGATCTAGAGATAAATCTAATTCCGTACATTAACAGTAAAAACATTTAAGACTCCAGGACTGCACTGTGAAACAGCTGGATGATGCGTGTGCGAGTATGAGATGCGACTCTGGACAATAGCAACTGAGAATTTCAATCACACTGACTGAAGGAGTACAGTTAAGAGTAAGCTTAGTTTTTGGGAATAAAAAACAAACCACCCATAAAGAAATTATCAAATCCAGTATCATGAATCTCCTTTGTTACTGTAGTGTGTCATTTTGTGCTTGCAATAGCTTTCAGACACGGTTAACATTTGCTTACTTAGTTAAACATCTCTAATTCCAGCTGAAACGTCAATTATATAAACAGAGTGCTTTGAGCTGTTTATCTGATCTACCCTTGACTGCTGCTGAACTGGATTAATTTGAAGAAATTTAAATTTGAAAGTGTGGGATTGTACCCTACAGCCAAATTTGAAAATGCAGTATAAAGCACTGTACAAATGCACAATGAGTCATTTCTGAAGAATGGTGATTGTTGGAAAGATGCATGTTTATTATTTGGGGAAGTATTTTTGGATGTAGTATGGATGGGTGTCGCTGGAAGCAGATTAAAGGTGAAGTATTTTGATGAAGGTGATGAAACAGGGCTGTGTCACTTGTAGGCTTTTCTGGTAAACATCTGCTTGGTGGGAAGGTCTTCAGTCATTGCGTGCAAAGCCTTTATCTATGTTTTCCAAAGGCTTGCAGTGTCACATCACATGAAGGGGAAGAGGTAAGTGAATAGAAAATCTGATTATTGTCTAAAGTAAATACTGATTTTCTGCAATCTGAAGCAGATGATGCATGCTTTTCAACTGGGAACATACAGTATAGACTTACGCTACAGTAGAATTCCCATCCTTTGCTATTCAATTAGCTTACATTTATGTTATGTTTAGGCATGTTGTTGAGCATTTTAGTTTCTCTGTCATTGAAACAGTATGTTTCTAAAACTGGTTTCAGATTAATATGTAATCCTGCCTTCACTGTTGTCATACTTCGAAGTGCCTCAGACTTTTAAAGACTGTTCTAGTATTTTATTCATGAAGAAATAAACTTATTTCAAACCTCTGATTTCCTGCTTTGTCGTAGCCGTCTGCTTCTCTGTCTTGTCATGTGAATAACAATGGTGTGTTTTGGAAACTGAAAAATTGAAAGCTTTCAATGAAGTCTAATTCAAAGTTAGAAGCTTGCAAGCAACCTCTATTATTATGAGAAGACATGTCTGTTGTTATGGCCAGAAACTTCCATGTGTTGGTAGAAGAAAAGGATCCAATTGAAGCCCAAACAAAAGGTACTGTAGCATGAATCATCTGAGAAATTGTAAACAAGTAATTTGTGCAAACTGATTTAAGTTTATTTCATGCCTGGGATGAGACACGTAGAGATTAATCAGTTACTTCAGTTATTTTGAAGTGTATGGGGCAGTGAAGCTGTAATGAGAAGAACAGCACTTACAGTAACATGGGTGCAAGAGGGGCATATACTTTTTACAACTAAATAAAACACACAGCATTTTATTATCTTAAATATGGGAAAATGCCATAAAAAGGGGAAAATAGTACTTTTCCAGAATCAGCGACAGCTATAAAAAAAAAAAATAAAACATGCTCCATTTGCTATCGGGGCTTAGGTTGCTTTGTATACAATATGTGGCACTTCGCACCTGGTGCTAATCAACAACTCATTAACAGACAGAACAATGGGTGCAATGCATTGACTTTGTTCCTAAAAAATAAAAGCAGAGTTGATTCTTTTCCATATTGTACTTTAATGTAGCCTTTTTTTTCTATTTTCCATCGGTTTTGTTTACCTTTTAATTAGTTACACATGTTGTTCAATAACTACAGGTGTGTGTGTGTGTGTGTGTGTGTGTGTGTGTGTGGTTGTGTGCGTGTTCATTTTTCATATGTTCCCAACTGTTATAGGTTTTACTGAGCAATGCATGGTTTGTAGCACATTTTAGTGCATCATAAAATGCCTGCTCAGCATTTTGTAATTATATAACTCAGTGAAAGGACTTATTCACTGATCAGTACTCAATCCAATCCTCAGTCCAAGACCACTAAAAGTTTACATTAATTTAGGAATAGGACTTCCATGCACGCAGGCTGAGAGACATGAGAAATGATGGTACATCTGAGAGGTCTGACTGATTCTTTCCTACATTTTCTGGGTTAATTTTTTCCTATGCATACTTGACACAATACCAGGTGTTTAATAAAAGCAGAATCTAGTCATATCTAAAGCCAAACATTTCAACTTGGGTACTAACTTAATATTGTGTTATGGTGTCTTTAAGATTTGACTAGGTCTGTTACCTCTCATTATAAGAGAAATTAGAGATGATGAGGCACCATTTAATAAAATGTACAAACTGTAATGTATTAATGGTTAATGAATAATTTACTAATGCTTTGTAGATCAGTTATAAACCATTAATAAGAACGAGTTTCGATTTGACAGATTGTGAAAAACCCTCCTTTAGCATGACACCCCTCACATGGACAGTGTGACCACTTACCTTCTAGAAAAGGGATGCAACACATCTGGTGGATCATTGTAGAACCCCTTACTAATGACATATTAAAATTCATAGGTGACTGAATCTGCTTATGGCCTATTACAAACTGAGAAACAAATGACCCTTAATCAATCACTATAACTGTAGACTTTGGAGGAGAGATGTCTTGGATGAGTCTCCAACTGCCTCTGTCTGGCAACCGAATGTATACTAGTATAATAACAGTCTGAGCAACTCTTTCTGTATTGAGTAGTGTACTTTTACTTATAATACCTATGTGCATGACTTTTACTTGTAATTGAGTACTTTTACAATATTTTTTACTTAAGTAAAGAATCTGAAAATTTCCACCACTGGTCAAAATATACATTAAATACATTTTTTATTTATCCAGCTTTTATCACTGAACAACAGACTGTGGTGTTTCTGATGTACCCACAGGCGGCAGCACAACCACCACACACGTGCTCCAATATTATCGAGAAATGCATTGTGGGATTTCAAGATGGAGGCGTAGCTGCTAGAGTCACCCGTGATGTCCTGTGTTATGTAGCTCTCCACTGGTGTTATTAGGCAGCGTAACCACTTCATTTTAACATTTAACACATTCTTGTGACAGTTGACAACATGGGGGTTTTGTGCTTCGCCAGGAGAGCGTTCACGTCCGGCAGCTGTCTCGGTGTTTACGCCGGTAAATACACCGGTCGATTTTTGTGCGTAACGTTTTTCTCCGGCGTTTCAGCTCCGGCAGGGACCCGTGTCAAGAAGTACAGTCAGGACACTAGAAATGTCCCGGGACAGTTTGTGTGCTATCATCTTCCTCACAGGACCCTGCTCAAAATCCAGGGCCAAGACACAAGCCCGTTTCTTCAGGGGATTATAACCAACGACATGGAGCTGCTGGAGGAGCCTGGACTCAGAGCCATGTACTCACACATGCTAAATGTACAAGGAAGAACACTATATGACATCATGTTATACAGGTATAGTACAAGCCTTTATTCTGTTTAAACGCTTGCACGTGTATTCAGTTACAAGGGTGTGGGTACTCGCTTATCTTTGTTACGCAGTTGTTGGCATTGGTCGCCTAGTGATAGATATCATGGGTAGGCAGCCAGTGTACGGTCTGGCTCAAACAGACACCTCTAAGTATAAGCTTGCCTGTGCAAGTCACGTTCACCTGGTTCAGTGTAAAGAAAAACCCACCTTTTAAGTCAGTCAAATGGAAAAACAGATGTTCACTATGTCAGCGAATGCTTTACTCTCAAATTATGCAACTCCTTGTGCGCATGTGTGATATGACAAAAAAGGGAAAATAGACTTATGTACAGTAATTCAGTGAAGTCCTGTATTTTGATGAAAGCATGGCAATTTCCCAGGATAGCTTAATCCAAGGTGACCTAATCAGCTAAAATAAGTGAAAACATTAGTGAGGTGTGTGATGGTGGATTTCTTTTTTTATGAGGCACTCAACTTTCTGTATTTCTTTTATAGTCTGAAAGAAGCTGATGCCGTGCACGGTGTTTTCCTGGAGTGTGACAGCACAATTAAGGACTCAATCTTGAGACACTTGAAGGTGTACAAGCTTCGCAGAAAGGTCAACATTAACCCCTGTCCAGAGCTCTCTGTATGGGCGGTGCTCCCCCAGCAAAAAAAAACAGGTCAAGAGGCCAGTAAACCTGAGCTTTCCTCCCCTGGAAAAGCTCTGGTGTGGGAGGATGATCCACGAACTCAGGAAATGGGCTGGAGATTGGTGTTAGACAGTCAAATTAACCCCTGGGATATCATTGCATCATGTCAGAAAGGTGACACAGAGGAGTATCACAGACATCGCTATGCAATAGGTGAGGCCAGTTAGTAAAATACAGCTTGTATTAAAAGATTAATGGGGTGAGAAGTATGGATTCACATGTGATCAACATCATACTGATATTTTGTGACAAGTTTTGATTCTTTTCTCCGCTGTCATTGTTGCCTAGGACTTCCTGAGGGAGTGAAGGACCTTCCTCCTGGAGTGGCACTACCACTAGAGTCAAATCTCGTCTACATGCAGGGCATCAGCTTTAGCAAAGGCTGTTACATTGGCCAGGAGCTCACAGCCAGAACTCATCACACTGGGGTGGTTCGGAAACGCCTGATGCCAGTACGCTTATCATCTCCAGTCCAAGACCTCGAGGAAGGAGCTGCGCTCCAAACGCAGTCAGGCAAGCCAGCTGGGAAGCACCGAGCAGGGGTGGGAGAGCTGGGTCTGAGCCTAATCCGCATGGCTCATGCCAAAGAAGTGTTGACTTTCAAATCTTCTGACGACACCACAGTGACACTTGAGGCCTCTTTGCCAGACTGGTGGCCTAAAGATGTGAAAACAAACTGAAGAGAATGTTTAATAGCTCTCAAAAATGTGACCTACATCAAATCTGACAGACGTCTCATAGACAAAACCCTCAAGTACAGTATGTTACACTGTCATTGCTTAGCAGCTGTGTGTCACTAACTCGCATTTGTAATTTTTTTGCATTAAAACTTAATTTTAGAGTGATTTTTCCCAAATTGTGAAGTATAATTTTCCACAGATTTATGCTATTTAAGAGATATTGCAGCACTATAAATCAGGATATACCAACTGTGATATGGTATTCGTGGTTATTGAATAAATGTGCAAAAATCGCTAAATAAAAACTCAATCAACTTTTGTATTTTTTATTTATTTATCTTTTTTATCTTTCAGTGCAAAAACCAATTCCAACATTCACAAGCAACATTTGAGATTACAATTTATCTCAAACCAAAGGTGCAGTAACACCTCTATCATCATCTTTTTCACACAGTACAAACTGGCACTTGTCATTCAAGCTAATTCCAGGTGTCAGTTAACATTGTTGGGACACCACTGAACATCTTACTCTTGATAAAGAAGATGCTGCCCTCTTGTGGATTGTATGGTGTCTCGAATTTGCTGTAACATGGTTTCTGGCTGCAGGGTCAGTGTTGAATGATCGAGCCGCTTAAAGTCTTCATTGCAAAGTAGGCATTCAATTATGTGAGCCACTCTCTGTAGGTCAAAGGCAGCATGGTAAGGTCCAAGTGTGGTGAGGATCTCTGAGAGATGTCGTGGGTAATCTGAGGAATCCCCAGAGGAGCAAGCATTCAGAAAAGCCATCCGGTTGTCAGCAATGATTTTCAGGAACGAGGCAAATTCACCGTAATCAATACCAGAGCAGGCCTTCATGATGACCTGAAAAGAAACACACACGACGGTCACCTTACGCAGTGTTTATATTGTATCATTCAGGGCAGTGGTGTGTTTTTGGAGGACTTGCACACAGAACCATCTTATCTTTGAAGTACCTGGCAGTGCTGATGCCAGGAATCCATTGTGTTTCTCCACTCGTCAATCTCTTTTTGAACAGATGACAGCTCATTCTGAAGGAACTGCCACATGATGTCAATGTTACAGCCATTCAACCAGTTGTGATTAATAGAGATGGTGTCCTCCTATAAGAAAAACATTAAAGTGATGATCATAAACTGCTGATGCCAATAAAACTTTTATACATCTGTAATAAAATAGAATTTCCATGTCACTATAAAAGACCATAATGTATAATATGTCATTTGATGGATCGTTTTGCTCTAGCTCTACTGTTCAGATATCATTACCTCTACGGTTCTTACCAGATTATAAACTTGATGGTGCCAGCCACTGGGCACAAAAATAATTTCACCTGCCTCTTGAATAATCTCAAGAGGCTGGCAGGCTTCTTCGGAGTGAGGAAAAAGGCCTCTGTCTTGAAGTTCAGATGATGTCACATCATAAGGCAAGTTGCCATGAGTGTCTCGCAGAAACTCCTCCTGACCTGGGGGATATAGGAGCCATTTCTTCCTACCGCAGATGTTTGCTGACCAACTGTAGGAGCGGAAAACGTCGGCGTGGAACGGGGTCCTAGTGATGAGAAAGTTAGTTTGACTGAATAAAAAATAAAAAACTAATGTATAATCTGGGTTTTACCATTATAATGTAGAATTTTTCATACCATGAACCTTTGGGTCCCATGTAGACAAACCGGTAGTCATCCACTTCGAGTGTATCCCAGTATTCATTAAGCCAGTCAGAGGAAAAGAAGACAGGTGTGGTGTAAACATTGTGTTCTGGAAAGTCCCTGTCGAATAATAACAGTTATCAGTTACATATATTGCACATAACTGTTCACAAAAGCAAAACCAAGTTCAAAATTCGCATTAAATTTACACCTTGCCATGTGCCAGTCTTTCAGATAGAGACATCCTTTAGCTGATGAGTGGCCATTCTGGATATATTCCTTCCAGTAGTGTATAAATTCTTTGAAAGGCATAACTTGTTTAGGGTTTGCATTGTACTCCTTTGCATTGCAGTTTGCAACAGGAACAGGACTCTCATCTGTAATAGAGAACAAATACATTGACTTACATGACACCAGTAATGGCAACAGCAGCATAATGATATATGGTAGTTGGTTAACGCATTGGTAATAGGCTTATTTACCAAACTCTTGCAGCAGTTTCTGGAAATTAGGCTTCCCCTCCTCAGTCACCCACTGTTTTCTGCATTTCCAGTTCTCTGTAAACCTTCTTGAAAACATGCATGGGTGATTGGGAAGCAAGTATTTCTTGAAAAACTTAGAGTAGCTCAACTCCTTGTCGATGTAATCTACAAAATGTGAAGACCAAAACTGCTCATACGACTGTCTTGGTATTTTGACCAGGCTGCAGCAGTTACGGTACGCCTCTCTGTCCATGATGGTAAACAAGAGCTCGGCTAGCCAGTTAGCAAGCTTAGCTGTCTCCGTTTGGACAGCAAGAACCGGTAAGAAAAAGCTAGCTACGTCTTTTCACTTTCACAAACTAACTTACTGACAAACCTGGTTAGGTTAAAAAACTTGCATTATGCTAGACCGTATTTTCTTTCCATTTTGACAACAGGTCGCTGCATATGACTCCATCCTTAAGAATGCAGTTTACCGTTTATGAACGACGCACATATAAAACCGCTACTGTCTATTGTTTGTTACAATTACTTATTTTAACGTTGTAATATCTTTAAAGCTAACACTATAGAATATCTTAGGCAATTCAGAAACCGCCCTCATAGCTAACAATATTTGTTATTTGTTTTTTCCCAAAACCTTGCCCTGGTAACCTTTTCTGACAGCAGCATTTTCAAGTCGGACAGTAAACACTGCCGTGCTAGTGTGTGACATCACTTCCGTAATAAACATCACCGTCCTTAGTGAGAAGACTATGGGGTAACGTAATGCTCAGCGCAGCAAGATAATGTCGACTAATGTGGTTTGGGACGGATATAATCCACCAAGAGGAAGTAACAAATGCTAAAAGGGGTTATGACATTATAGTGACGTACTTGTAATGCGGTCATTTGAATAGAAAGCTGAAGCTGCCAGTGTAAACGCCTCATAGGATCTCATCTTCTGTCTGAATCCCTTATTATACTCTGAAGAAAGTATGTTCACTATTAAGGCAGACTGATCAGTCAGTACTGTGTCCTTATGATGTGATATTGGATTAATACTGCATTAATGTGAGCATGTGCATTTGTCCTACCAGGTGATTTGGTGTACCTCCTTCCAAAATGAGCCGGGACGTTCCTATCCACAGCTGGCCTGGCTCCTATTACATCAACAGTGAGAAGCGTTGGGAAAATGGCACCCTGTCCCTCACCAGGACCATGGTGCGCTTCATTTCTAACCAGAGTAAGGAGAGTCTTGCCAGCTTCCGCCTCTCCCGTATTATAGAGATCAAGATGGAGTCCTCCAGTTTCATCTTTAGCACTCTAACAGTGCTTGAAGAGGGGAACATGAAACACTGGTTTGGCTCCCTTAAGCCCAACAGGGTGGTGGTTTATAATGTGTTGGAACATTTCTGGAGAGAACGTCTCCTGTCCCCTGGTTCAGAGGCCCGTGGGGCCGAGTCTGAGCCCTCTAAAGGCAGAGAGCTGATCACCCTGGTGGCCGGGGCCCAGAGAAGACTGGAGGACACTGGCAGAGTCCTCAGCCACCAAGGAGAGCAGTTTGATGATATGATGCAGGGACTGGAGAAGATTGACTCTGACCTGGGCGTAGCTGATAAGTAATTATATACATATTTTTCGTAACTGGATGATACATAGCTCATTTTTTATTTTTAAGTCTTGTTTTCTGTGTATTGCATATTATAACTAAAGTGCAATAAAAACAGCCTGAATTAATAATGACAAACAGTCAAACACTCACAAATTCTCATGCTCCTTGTCTACTTTGTTGCAGACTTCTGTCAGAGCTGGAGTCTCCCGCCTGGTGGCCTTTTGGTAAACTCCCCTGGAAGACTCAGCAAGAAGCCAAGGCAGAGGACGCTGCAAGAGCTGCAGCTTCTGCTGCTGCTTCAGCTGCTGCTTCAGCTAGCAGGGGGTCTGGTAAAAGTAAGGTGATATCAAGCATCCCAGCTGTAGTATCCAAAGGTGGAGACTCAGATTTGAAACCAGGATGTTTGTTGGTGCTGGTGTCCTCATTGGAGGTACGAGACACAAATTGCCAGCTCCTTCATCGTTTTGAACGAAATGAAATAGACGAAATCAGGGTGCAGAGTCCTTATGAGATTACTGTTAGACAGCGGTTTATTGGGAAGCCAGATATATGCTACAGGCTCCTGTCTGCCAAGATGCCAGAGGCAATGTCAGTGTTAGAGATGCAGTACAAAAAGAAGGTGGAGTTCACAAATGAATACACTGCTTTCAAGGCAACTCCAGTTTCATCGCCGTGTGACTCAGAAGGGACAACATGGAATGAAGGTAAGGAACAGGACAAACAGTTATTTCATTGTTGTTTCCATGCCTAGAATAAATTTGACCACTGAGTGGCAGTAAAGCTCTATGTTTCCACCTCTGTATATTTTTAACTGTGCAGCCACGTGTAAAAACACTTCATCCACATGACAGTTGGACATGGTTATTGGTGTCTCGTCTTGACAGAAATGTATTTTGATGAGTCACTTCACCCTGATTGCCTCAGTTGCTGTGCTGTGGAGTTTACTGTCTGGTTTCCTCATAAACAACATATGCACTCTGCACTTTTTCACCATCTCCACCCATGGAGTCAGGTTTGTTGCAGACGTGCCAAGAGACAGAGCTCCCACTGGAGGTCCCGGCAGGAGAGCTTTCCCAGTTGCAGGTGCATGTCCTCCAACCATCTGTCAGTCAGGCTGAGGCCCAAGAACTTAAACAGGTGAGGTCCAGTTGGACTCCCATTGCCTGTGTGACTGTATGACTTGTATGACTGTATGAGGCACTATTGCATTTAGATTTTTCATATTTATATATACAAGGTAGGTAATACAAATGTCATGTCTGTGTGTATGGGCAACAGATTGCCTTGGCAGCTGTTATAGTAACATGTATTTTGATAGTTCCATTCCAAGCCACAATTCATCATAATGATTTTTATTTTTTATCCTGTGTGTTTAAAATGTTATTTGGTGAGACCACAAACCAAAGTCCATCCTGGTTTTAAGAGAGGAAAAGAAACATGGTCAGTCATTTGGTCAGACTGTACAACGTCTTTCCATTCAGAACCTCGCAACACTGAGAACTGTTACAGATATGGTCTGTGGTAGCAAGACTTACACAGTGACGCAAATTCAGACCTATGATTCAGACAGTTTTTTTGTGTGAAACACTATTACGGGTTCCTTAGAATAAGATATTTAATATAAAATCCTCAGCAGGCTAATTTAGCTTTTTGTATATTTTATTTGGATACACATCAGATTGTATTTAGATGAATGAATGACTGCAGTTCATTACCTACATTAGGATATGTAACACTGACACTGTTTCTAAGTAACCTCATACTTATATTGGTCGATATATCGACCCAGCCAGTTTATCAGCAAGGCAATCAGCTTTGATTTGATATGTGAGATATGAAAGCAACTTCAGACATTGGTTCCCACATTACAGGCCCATAGATAAAAAAAACTGCAAAATCATTTAATATGTGAAGGAGAAGAGCCATAAAAAATAACAACTATGTTTGCTACACAGAAAAAACACAAATTCCACAACAAATAGGAGTAGCAGTTGAAGCATATAATATAATGGGCCTGAGAAATACTGGGCATTGGACCCACCTTTGTTTCAGTGTTGTCAATCGTGGTTTAGTTACTAAAAGTCCTGCCTCATGATGCAATATTTTGTCCACACACTGCATGAAACATATCTCAAACAAGGCACTGTTAGGACTTTATACCTAATATTTAGTTAATTATTGTACATAATAACAATGCACACTAGTTTACTGTTGTTTTTGTCTGTATAATCATTTTACAAACAAATTTATCATAGCAGTAACAGCACTGGGCCGCTCATACAGCTCGGCTTGTCTATTGTGTTTATAACTGGTATTGTTGATAATGCTGATAATGGTTCCGACTTCAAAGGCTGCCAATTTTGAGTTAATACTACGCTTCTGTACACACCCCATTCTTAATGTAATTCATGTCAAGATTAGAATCTACAGTGGGGCAATTTCCACAGAGGTTGACTCAGTTTAATATCCTGCCCTGAGTGCTTTAGCAAATATCCCCCTTTTGTCCAAGCATTTTTATACAATTATTATCGTTTGAGGTTGGAAATTCCAACTTGTTAACAGTACAAACTGGTTCACTCATAAGGATGATAAAGCATTTTTTGGATATCGTGTACTGTATTTCTACTAACACAGTCCTGAAATTACCCCACTAATGCCCATGACACTAGGAATTTTAGCTCATATATTTTTCTAATAGTTGTAGCCTAAATGTTTAATTTTGGGGGTTTCTGCATGACTTAAGTCCTCTAGCCATTGTATAAGCAGCAGCTAAAAATATTCATTTTCTGTGTTTTTCTATGACACACCAAAACTCTTGTGAATGTTAACTGCAAGGTGTGATTCAGTTATGTTCTCCCAGTTGAAATTGTAAAGTCACAGACCTGAGTGAGTGAATACAGTTGTTCCTCGGTGTGTATTGACATACTATCTGTTTTTTAAACTGCTGTCTGGACCCGTTTCTGTGCTCAGTTGCAATGTCCGCATATAACGGCCAGTGAAAACTGACATAATGTCAGTGTGTGTGTGTGTCTGTGTGTGTCTGTGTGTGTCTGTGTGTGAGAGCATATGTAGCATAACATAATATTAGTTTAGAAACCATGGTGGTGGGGTTTGGAGTGAGTGTTTATTAGGTTTTGCTTGGCACATAGCAGCATATTTAAGTTGTTCCATCAACCATAACATACACAGTTTTTGGACCATTGAGATGTAGTCGCAGTATTCCTTAAACCCACTGAAAGCAGAAAACAAACGGTATTGTATGATATCAGTGATCCCAGGAGACAAGCTAATACTCGCCTCCGAATATATTCTCAAGTTTCATATACTACATCATGTGAAATATTATTATATCTGCCGCATGAGTAGCTGTTACTGCATCATGGTTAATGTTGAATTGTAGCATTGTCTTCTGATTTGCAGACATAACGTTGCAGGCGATTGTTTTCATAACCAGTGAAAAAAAAAACTCAACATTAAATGAAAATCTCACTCTCATCTACTTCTATGTGTCACTAACGCACTCACTTTCTAACTCACTGACCCCCTCTTTACACCTCCCCACATATGGTCCACGTGTTCCACTCTGCAACTGCTCACCAACTCTGTGTAGGTTTTAATATTAAGTCTTCTTTTATTTGTGTCTTGCTCCTTAGTTGTTCGTGTTCACTGGGGGCTGGTGTGTAATTACATAAACAAACGAGAGTGCGTGTGTGTGTGTGTGTGTGTGTGTGTGTGTGTGTGTGTGTGTGTGTGTGTGTGTCCACAAGCGTGTACTTATTTGGTTGTGTGTATCTCTGCGCAGATGCTGATGCAGCTGAAGAACCTTGCCCTGGAGGCAGAGACAGAGCTGGAACGACAGGATGAAGTTCTGGACGTCCTGACCAGCTCCACGGACCGGGCCACCATGCACATAGAGAAGCACACCTGCCGTATGAAAAGACTGCTGTAGCTCTGACAGTCCAGCTGATGCATGTGGTCACCATGTCCCTCCTGACAAAAGCACTGTAAGCTTCCTCATTGTCCTCATGGGATCTGTACGGTTAGACAATACTGCAAAACAGCAGTAGGGACTTGCATATACTCTAAAATAGTACATGATTTTTGTTGCATTTGATGGTACAATTACATGGGATCAAGTGTGAGTGGTCTCTGGGAAGTGCAGCAATGTTCCCTTAACAATGAAGATAATCACCAAAATCCTTGAAATTTGCACATCAGTTATTATGACTTTAAATAAGAGATATGGTTCCTTGTTTGAGAGAAATTATGTAATTACTCATACATATTCTGTCTTCTTTCTACATGACATAAGTTAACCCTTGTTTGTCTTTTTTTTTTTTTTATGACATTATTTTATTTTGAATAATTTAAATGTGTGCCTGAGATAAATCAACCATGTTTATGAAGGATGGAGTCTCTTGGTTGGATCGCGTGGGATCTGGGGGAATAGCATGAATCCTCAGTGCATGTCATATCCTCCCAGTAAAGCTTGCAGGTGAAAAAAAATAAGCAGACGCGTCTATTTGTACCAAAGGGAACACACAACAGTTTACACCTCCCCCTGGCCCATTGGGAGACGGCAATGACAGTGACTACAGTGAAGGGCGAAATGTACACTAAAAAGCGAAAAAGGGAATAACCTTTTTTTTTTTTTCTCACTGCACCAACAAATTCAAAACAAATTGCATGTTGTTTCCGTATGTGTTATTTACAAGACAGATGTAAGAGAAAAGGATATATACGATTTAAATTTGATGAAAATGATTGGCACATAATAGACTAACAGATAAGATTAGCATATATCATCAAAGTAATGTCTGTGTTTCTAATGATGTACCTGTGCCATCCTTCCTTTTCAAGACCACATCAGTCCTGATAAATTGTCTTTCTCAGGTCCTAGGTTCTACTTATCCTCTCTGTACATGGTTTCCCTGTTGCTTAATGTTGCATGTCTCAATTTTGCTGCTTTGTACTGCATCAAGTGGAAATGTCTCATCATTATCAATAACTAGCAGAAGATTGTAAATGTGCAACTAACTTCTGGGACTCTAGAAAACACAACAGAACACACTTCCTCTCTCTGTTTTTAAATATTATACACAATATTAAACTCCACGTTAAGGTCCACATCTACTGCATATGACTTGCTTAAGATTGAATAGTCTAAGTCTGTATTATCTATAAAGAACTGACATATTGTAATTCTGTAATTTCATTGTGGTCTGTTATCACTGTGATCTTGTAATTAGCAGTTAGTTTAACTTGAAATATCTGTATGTTTTAAAATCTGGTAGTAGTTCTATATAGATGCTTCTTTTTGCTGATGATGCCAAATTTATCTTGACACTGGATACAACTAAACAGTTAGCTCTAACTATTAAGGAAAAATAGACCTACATCTTTCTTAATGAGCAGCACAAAAGGCACTGCAAGTACTGGGAATTAATTATTTTTTATCAGTGAGGAAGTCATCACAATTAAAAGTCTGTAATAGCATATAATTTGCAATAAAATGAAGTCTCAAATTGTCATAGTTAAGATCAGTATTTTCTTTATTCATATATATTTGTTGGTTTAAAGCTGTTACTTTTTTTTAATATTAACAACGGATCAAATTATGTTGTTATTATGATGTGTATTTGAAAGGTGTTTGTTGTAGTGATGAACACTATTATTACTAAGATGAGTTTTAGTGGCTTTGAGCTCATTGTTTTGGTTGACTCTCAGCACTCTCATCAGCATTTCCAGCCCGAGCTACTTTTAACAAAACGCTGCAATGAAGCTTGTGTACAGCTGCTAAAAAGAGATATTTGCCTCAGGAGTTGGTGGAGAACAAAACCGCTAAAAGGGGAGCAAATATTGAACTCCAGATAAATGGTGGCTCAAAATTAATCACAAACAATGACAAATTTTTGCAGAAGCATTTCTGAAACATTTTCAGTGTATAACCATTTTTCTCTTGGCTATTCACATAAACTGTATTGTAAAGGATGTTTTTTTATCCCAGTTAAAGTTCTCTAAATAAGATTTTGAACAATAATATAGCAGCAAACAGCTATTTTATTTGTAAAGATATAGTGGAATAATGGAGTGCTGAGTGAAGAAGTCACACCCCCCCTTTTTGTGTGTAATCTGAGTTTCTCTGTTCCTTGTTTTGGCATCTGATCTGGCAGCGCGTGCATGTTAGTGCATGTGAGACTGTCCTGCTGGATCATTGTAAAAAGACAGGCACCGCCCACAGGCAAGATGGCACTGTGCAGTAACCAATCCTCAGGTGGAAGTGACCTCCCAGAGTTTCCTTGACTGAAGAAACCATGTTTTCATCTAAAAAGGTGTCAGACAAAAAAAGAGTTAAGACCCACAGCACAGGTGACTTGCCTTGGGGATGTATGGGTAAAATCCCAGCCGTCAAAACATCCTCAAAGTTTTTAGAGTGTTTACTGGCTCCATAAGTGTCTTTACCTGCTAATTTAATGACTCAGTGAGTGTTGTTCCTGCGACCGCAGTCCCTCTGGATAAATCTAAGGATGAACGTCTTTCCCAGTCCAAGCATGGAGCCAAAACTGCTCTGGCTTAACCGGGATGGAGAGCCATACGGAGCTGCTAAAGGACCCCGGCTTGACTCGGAACTGGCTTTTCTTTTCTTCTCCTCAATGGGTAAGTACTTTGATGGCTACATAATGTTACATGTCTGTTTTCATTAGTGACCGGCTACAGAAGGCATGCTAACGTTAGCTAACTTGCTGTTACAGTTACTATGAATGTGTTCAGCAAATGTTGTTATGGCTACCTGGCTGGTTGGTTTTCTGTCAGCATTGCTGTGGAGCATATCACGCAATGCTAGCTTGGGCTAATTGTTGTGGCGAGATTGTGTTGTTTTTGTTGGCTCTCGTGTACACAGGGAAGCTTTATTCAGTTAGCTTCTTGTTGTGTGTTTAGCGGCTGCTTTCACTGGGCTTTCTGGACACCTTGATGACTGACATAGTGAAGGGAGCGGGTGGTTGCGGCCGATGACGTATTTGTTTGGTTTTGAGATACAGGTGCTCTAGTGGGACATTTAGCGGCAGTGATGACCACTTACAGAGCCTTTAGGGCTTAGAGGTATCATGGGCCGGAGTCTGAGTAAATCGTTGCCAGCATCCTTTTAACCCTTTGTCACCTTTGTTCCACAAAACATTGTAAAATATGACCCGTTTTAACCCTGTTTCTTAACTGTTGCCCACATGTGTTTTGGAAGCTAAATTGTCATACATACATAATCCACAACGTCCATGGAGTATATGGATCTCATTAGTTGAGAATTTCTTGTGCTTGAGAACACTATAATATGGGTTTTTATCACCTTTTAACACCAGTTTGAGATGAGTGCCTTGGAAATATTTTTAAAGGCAAGTTGTTGTTGCAAGGTTTTTGAACAGCCAATTGACTGGAATCAGCAGAACACTTGAGTATAGTATCCTGGCATAAAATGACCATTAAAGCCAAAGAAACAGCATAATTTATTAACTGGAAAGCAAATTAGGTTTAGTTGTGTGGAAGAATCCAGAGTGAAATGAGCCTCCTTAATTCTGACCAGGCTTTATTCCTTAACAAAAAGTCAACAGGCGACGCCTCTCACAGTCGACTCCCGTGTGACAAAATGCAAAAGAGAATATCAAAACATGTGTAAATTAGAAACGGATGTTAATTAGTGTTTCAGCCGCTGTGCATGCTGTTGTGTGGAAGTGGCTCACTTTGTACACTCTGCTGTTAAAACATCCTGTTGGCACCACGACTGTTGGCATCAGCTGGCCACCCCTATCAGCTGCTTTCACCAAAAGGGGGACTCCTCCATGTCAACAGTGGACCAGATTGGATTTGGCAAGTGGTTGAGCACTGAATTATGAATCAGGAAGATGCTTTACATAAAGGGGGTTTGAAAGAAGACTGACAGCCTCACTCAACAGTCTGGTCCCAGTTAGCATGAACTTATCACTTGTATTAAACACAGCCCACCATGAAAGATGTGAGTGAAAGCACAAGCACATGATAACACAAAAGGAATGTCTAATTATGACATTATGAAGAGTTCTTCAGGCACGGTTGAAAATGTTTTCACTGTGGACTGTTTATTTTTGTCGATTTGAGTGATAAACAGTGAGATTTTGGACGTCCCAAACTCCAGAAGCACACCACATGGTTATGTGAATTCCAACCCTTAAAAAAAGGTTAGGGAAATAGAGCGCACTCTGGCGTGGTTTCGAAGCAGCCTTGCAATACGAGGAAGTGGTGGCGGTCTTGTCTGACCACAGATACATGAGATCCGGCTTTGCCTTCCTAACGGATGGTATGGAGACACAAGGGATTTTGCTGGCCTTGACTTCCAAGTCTGTTTACTCGATAGTTCTGTGGTGAGCACTCTCATTCGAGGAGCGTGTCTCCATTGATGGCCAATCAATCAACTCTTGCTGGGAAAAAGCAGCCCAAGATTGTGGGCTACGAGGGCACATGTGGGTTGCACTGTGCTCCAAAATACGGAGCCATGTGATTGCAATACAAAGAGGCTGTTTTTCAGTGTCTATTTGAAACATATTTGTAAAATGAAAGCATTTTGCTCAGTTTTACATCTGTTATTTGTCAATGTGTTAATAATTCAGCAATTGTTTTTCAAACAGTGTACATGGCATTTGTCATTAATTGCAGTTATGAAACTTGGAGTAATTGTTGATGAGGAGCATCAAAGTATTTTAGCAAATTATTAAAGAAATTTCACTTCCACTCCAACTGTCTGAGTCTAATGGCCTGATTTTTGACTCACGTCCTGGCCGGCCTCTTACTAGTGCAGGTGTTGCTGGGTTTCCTTTTGCTGAGGGAGTTTCTGGTTTCAGGAAATAAGGCCTGTTGGTTAATGTTAGAACTGGGAGAAAACGTTCCTGGAAGGAAGGTGCTTGAGTCCAACCAGGGGGTGTATATGTAGTCTCCAACAGAAAGTGATATGACACTCGACATCATCTTCTTGTCTCTGGCTATCAACGGGGTAACATTTTCTCCTCTGCTGTAGTGAAAAATACACATTACTCTGCAGATGTTTCCCTGTAAATTTGTAGCATTTTACTTTATTTCATTGTGAATATAAATTCTTTGTGCATACATTGTTTAGATTCAGAGCTTTCTTTGGTTTTGTCAGACCATAAATGTGCTCTGCATGGATGTTAATATGGTACTTTCCCAGATGCTGAGCTGCATGATGATATCATGTGCTATTGCACTTATTGTTATGTTTTCCTTGGTCTTTGAGGCGCACTTTGGTTTTCTGGCTTTTGTTTCACAAACTTTTCTCATTCCTGTGCGACAGAGTTAACAGCTAGGCAGCCAAACCAAACTTGGCTCTGGTTTTATACAGTAGTATCGGTCTCAAATCAACTCCAGGTGAAATCCCACATTACAACCCACCTGAACTCTGCTGAAGTGCTTGCCTTTCTAGAGTATGAATACTGTATTACTTGCTAACTAACTGAATAGTAAGGAAGGAATAGTTTAAAGGCAAAAAAACTGATTTTAATCAAGCTAACATATTTTAAAGGGTGTTTGTAACAACTTATTCCTATATATTAATAGTCTAATATAGACTAATAAGTCTGGTGTGATCATGTAGGAATGGCTGTTCAGCCCTACCTGGCAAAACAAAGGGTTTAACTTTATCATCCTGTTGACCATGAGGTGGTAAAATGTTCCATAAAATATGTTTTAACAAATAATTGATAATGTGTGCTCATTAGATTCAGTAGAGGGCAGCAGTAAGTTGCTGATGGTGAGTTCCAATTCATTAACTATAAAAATTCATTGCATTATAACCTGAGCACTTTGGGTGAAGACAGTGTTCAGGGGTCAGGTGGGATAAAGTGTCATGTACTGTGTATGAAGTACGCATATAAATACTGACAAATGTCTCAATATATATTGAGAGGGCTAACAACCAAAACATTAAATATATTAATGTCCTCCTGTTCACTGGAGCCAGGACATATATTTCGTCTTACTTTAAAATTATGTGGTTGCCCTACACTTTAATCTTTGCATATGAGAATGAACAAAGAAGCCCAGTAACGGTAACCAACAACAGAAATTTCTTTGCAGATCTTGTTTATTTTCTTTGGGAAACCTCTTCTAAAAATGCATGCCACCTTTCTGCATAAAGTGAATGGGAACACATCAGTCCAAAGCTGCAATTTTGGCAAGTGTGAGGAGTCCTTTTTGTGATGACTGGATTATGTATTCATTAAAACCCCATCTATATGGCTTCCCAAACAGGTTGTCAGGCTATGAGCCAGCTCACACCGCATCACTACTTTTACAAGCAGGCCCCCCAGAAACCTTCAGCAGGTCTGTTTTTAGTGGCTCTTACTGCAAATGGAAACACTTAGCTCCCACAATAAATTACCCACCCGACCGATGCCACACTACATAGACCCCCAGCTAGTCACAGACAGACTATGGATTTATATTTTAACATTAAATCCTCTCGGAATCTGCTATGTTATAGTGACTTTGGGCTGACAAGAGGACAGGAAAAAATTAATCACGCAAAGGTTGTTGCACTTGCGTGCAGCCTGCAGGGCCGGCGGTTTGATTTAAGTTAAGGATGTGTGTCGTCGCCCCCCCACCACTACCTCGTGGGCTTGACACTGGGGTCATTTCAGGATAAATATAAACTTCTTGGTTACTCATTTTCTCTGGAAAGTACATAGCCATTAGTGCAGCAGGCCAGTGATCTCAAGGGCAACACTAGTGTTCAGTCTAAACTATTGTTTATATTGTAGCCAGATGATTAAAAGAGACAACGGGGTACAGCAGGCCCTGCTGTTAAATAGAGCATCTCTAGCGCAAACAGTAATGGTGCTCCTGTGAACACAGTCCAGTGGGGTCAAGTTCAGACACTGTGAAAACATACTTAAAAGCACTTGACTTAAACTTCTGTATTGAATGTCGAGGTGTGTTAGGAAATAATAAGAACAGTGTCTAGGACCCTTGCTAAGAGTGCCCGTGAAATAATCCTAATTATCATTCCAGCAAACTTATGTGTTTGACCACCTAGTGATGTAATTGCAGCTGACCAAATAGATTGTTGTTGAAATATTGCCCCGCTGTTATAGCTACGTTGTGACAGCGTTGTGTGTTCACCGAGGGCCGGCACAACCATAACAAACACAGCTGAATCTGGGGTTTACATTTCAGCAGGATGACGGCGCACGCAGCGTCTGGGTGGAACTTGTGAAAAGGAGCCTGGGCCGGCAGCCTCGTATGGCTCCCTGCCAGCATGGTAAGAACAGCCTTGACAGTGGGACCTGTGAAGTCATTGTCCAGATGCACCAGTTTATGAATGTAATTGAATGAATGGACATCATTGGTTATAGTTTTTCATCAACAAAAAGCAGAGAGCACATTTGACAAAGTAGTTAAAGCCATGCCAGGACAACAGATTTGGTCAGTAATGAGGGTGTGGACCATCAAATTATGGTGACACATTCTTTTAAGAACTTCCAAAAGGAAGCCACTAGCCAAATACCATGGACTGTGACTTTTAAAGTCAATACAACCACAAACGGAAAGAATAATTGTAACCATCTTCGGCCTAAGAATGGACTTAATTCAGAAACAAAGTGAAACTTCTGTAATGCCCTCGGCCCAGTATTTCACATTGCTTGTCTTCTTCTAGTGCAACTAAAAACAAACAAGCTTTAAAAATATTTGTATGTTTTAACTCGAATGTCTGTCGAAAGATGCTGCCAGCCACTAAAATTCTTCCACTTGATTGTAACATTTAGAGATGAAAAGTTAACAACAAAAGGAAAAAAAAAAGTTCTGGTTAAATGTACCCAAAGGCATGCCCATAAGCTCATTCTCAACTCTTCTCAGTCTCTATATCACTTTCTCTTTTTGTGGGTTTATTTCCATAACTGCAAGGAATTTTTGGACAACACCTATTTTGTGGAAACTCCTTCCGCAATCCCAAATGGTTTGTCCACGTAACCTCAGGGGAGCAGCCAGCAACTATGTAATTGGAGAAGATTGAGTACACAGAGCGAGACCATAGCCTGGTGAGCTATTGAGAAGCTGAAACAAAGATTACCAGATGTTTACCCAGCCCTGCCATATGTGCGGTGGTTACTGAACTTATGTGAGAAATGTGCGAGTGGCAGACAGAAGGAGTGTGAACCTTTGACCCAGTGTCCGTTACAGGTACAGAAAAAGCTGTAATGCCGATTGACCATGAAGCCAATGCAAAACAATGACGTGTTACCCTGTTTGGTTTTCCTCTAAAAGGAAATCTAGTGTTCCTCAGGATATCACTCAGGAATCCCCTTCTACTGATGGAAACCATGGAGCCGTCAAAACAGAGCTCTGTAATTCTGCTGCCTGGTTTCAATTAAAGCATTGAATATCAAAGACAATCACTCCGATTTTAATGTGCATTTTTTATGTGTTCCCAGTTTATTTTGATGGAAAATTTGTGGGTGGAGCACTTGCTAATTGGTATGGAAAACTTGCACCTGTGGTAGACCAATGTTTTGAGAGTCAGAAACATTGAATATTTGCGTTCTTTTCTTCTGAGAAGGAGCTCAACTTTATCCCAAAAACAATTCCAGACTGGATCTGACGTTTGAGATTGTCTGGAATAATACAGTTACACAGCGGCTGGGAGGTTTCAAGCTTTGACTTCTTAGTGCGGTATAATTTGTCATTCATCACGACAATTTACAAACCACTTAACCATACACTTACTAGAAGATACTGGCATTGAAAACAAACATAAAATGTTGTTACCACACACTTGTGATCTGATTTAATGTAACAGATATTGGTGGTATGACACAGGATGTAATGACATCCTGTATTATGTCATAGCACAGTACAGTGCTCAATGCAAATTATATCCAAAACACCCTTCACAATAAGTCAGCATATCTGCTGCTGCCGGCGAGCAGTCCAGTCATGTCACTTCAGGATGGTTTTGTGGAACAAATCATGATCCTTGTGCCACGTTCTTCGCTGCTGCCGGCAGCATTTGGACACTCCTTTCATCCACCATTTTTCATATCAGCTGCCAGTCCTCCTCAAGCTGGAAGCCAAAGTTTCCTGTCTGCGCTGTCACAGCTTTGGATCACGATCCTTTCACAATCCTTTCCTCTGCTAAAATGATGAGAATCACTGCTCCAAATCACCAAAGTATTTTCCGCTTTTTCAAATATGTTTATTGAGTTGATGTCTTGGTTCTGTTTTAGCATCTGTTGGTTGGCAATATTGTGTGGTTGCTGGCTGCTGTATTGCTCTTCTGCTGGTCTTTTTGTGGGTATTGTTTTGATGTCTGCCAGCTGCTAGCCTCTGCTATTATGCTAATGCCATCAGGGGGGTTGTATTACTGTCACTCCCTGTCCCTACTATTCTAAAGTTGCTTTATGCTTGCATGGGGTGACAAGGGCAGAGCCTAGACAGCAAATGTCAACTCTGCACTAGTGTGGGCGAACAATGAATAAACTAATCTTTTCTACTGGCATTTTTGCAAGTTTGATACAAATCAATTTTATAACGCCTCATCAGTGGTCTGTACAGTCCAACATGCTTGATTTACGCAGCGCAAGTGGTGACTGACTGAATCAGGTTTTCTCCTCGGGACGTACTGTAGCTGTATGTGGTCACTGCTGAAACCGTTCACTTCTACTAACCCGTACAAACCTTTTTACTCGATTCAACTTAGCTGCTGCTGATACCAGCTCTCATACACACTTTCTGCCCTCGGCACTTCCCATTCATGCCGAACTGCAGCCTGTACGTCGAGGAATGCCGTTGAGACCACTTGGGAGCTTCGCGGCTCGCTGGATACATTCATGTGCCAAAGTCAGCAAGTTCACTCCTGATGCCTGATGCCTGCTGCCTGCAGAAGACTCACTGCTTCAGCTTGGTTAAGTTACGCAAGTTTAGTGCCTGTTGGTGTTAGTAATTGTTTTGCATTTGATTTATAATTTTATTGACTCCAGGTTATATCTTATTTTTGTCATAACAACATATGTAGGAGTTGCTAGAGTTTTGTTTAGTTCAGCAAGTTGAGTAAAAGCTTGATGTAGCCAGCAGGTGAATATTTTGGGGGGATAATGGAGCATATTGTTTAATATCCCCTCGATACCAGTACATTATATTAACTTGTCCTGCACTCTGGTGGCCTGAAAGGTGTTCAACACCCAATACTTCGAAACTGGAAATACTTGATACATTTAGATGAGCACACCTGGTGTGTGTAGATATATATATATATATATATATGTGTGTGTGTGTGTGTGTGTATGTATGGGGGAAATAACACTTCACTTGATAGTGACTGCAATTAAATGCACATTTAATAACCATTATATATACAAGACTGGCTTTACATTCATATTAGGGTCTTATGTTGGAGCTATTTTTCTATGTATGTATATGTGGGGTGGATCTATCAAGACATTCTTTCCATTCTGGTGAGAGAGAGGTGGAATCACCATGTCTATATATATGACAAAGTGCGTCACTCTCTTCCTCTGTGGTTTTCAGGACCAGAAGGAGATCTATAAGTTACCGTGGTGTTCTGTCATTAGTGGTGAGCTTTAATCCCCAAATTAGAGGGGTAAATCATTAAATATTGCTTACATCGGCAAACAGAAACACATATGATGAGCGTTTCCCTTTTAATAAAACAGCTGGCTGACATGTAGAGTATGCGGTTCACTGGCTGCTAAGTGACTTATGACCATTCTGATATAAGCATATTACTTTTGCAACAGTCAGGAAACAAAATACATAGGATTTATTCCTTCATTATTATCTGTTCCAATAAACGTGTTTAATCAACTCTTTGATTATACACATCTGTTTAAACTGTACATCTGGGTGTGAATGTACATTAAGGACATTCACTATGCAGTAGGGTACATTTGGTTTCAAAGTCAATTTTATAACTCACATTAAGTTTGACCACGAAGCAAATTAGCCCATGATTGACCTGTTACATAATAATCCTGGGGATTATTATAATTAAATGGTGATGTATGGTCAGCCTAACAAACTCAAACTTCAAAAAAATAAGAAACATAAAAACCACCTCTCAATTTTGACAAACAGTAACTGGTGAATGGACTAAATCCTGATCTGGATTTTAAGATGCATCCTTAAGTAAAACACCATTATCATTATCATTTGGAACTCAGTAGTATGCAAATTCAGATCATTTAAAATCAGTAATTGTGCTTTTGCATGTCTTCAAAGAACTTAGTGAAAATTAGTGAAATATAAAACAATTTGTTGTTCTGTAGCAGATCAGAAACAGAATCATCATATTTATGCCAAAAACAAAAGGTACAGCTTGTTCACATCATATTAAAGAAGATGGACTGTATTTGATGCACTGTGCCTTAATTCATTCTTATGCAACTCTAGTGAGCGAGAGGCCAGACTTTTGGAGGGTCACTTACTTGCTCACACCCATTGTTGTCAAGTTCCTTAACTTGATTTATACTGGTCTAACGTTTCACTAGATATTAGTGCTAGAATTTATTAGTTTGGAGATATGACAGACCTCTGAGAGAGGATGAGAAGTAAATTTTGTGTTCGTTAGGTCAGTTGCAGAGTTGTGAAGCAGCTCAGGCCATCAGGGTTTGCAATCCTTGGAGCACAGAAACGCGTCACTCAATGACGACATGAGAACATCACGCTGAGGTGATACCAAAACCAACCACTTAATCACAATTACATCACGTCTCTCCACCGAGCGGGCCAGCTTAGATGTGACAACTTTGCTAAGCAGTAAATTGGACTTGACCATCCTCAAGGAAATGAATTACTTTGTTGTAGACTCACACGATATCTGAACTGTTTTGGACTGCTTTACGATAATATTTCTCTTCATGGCTATAGACCCCTATTAACCTCCTTGGATGATTGTTTTAGTTTTATATGCCCTCTGCGCAGTATTATTAAAATTTTTTCCAGGTGTCGAATAAAGTTATTTAATCTTTTCATTTTGCTATGATTTTGTTATGGTTTTTTATATGTGCACACCTGCTCTTGGTACGTTTGGGGAGGTAATAACCGCCATCGATTATGTGAATTCATGAGACACATCCTGCATTTTTACAGTCCATGTAAAAGGTACTGAGAACCAGAGAAGCAGTAAATGAGTGTTCAACTATGACACCATGTCTGGTTTTATTATTACCCTCATATGTCAGGTCACACATTACTCCCTCGTAACAAGTGAATACTCTGCACTCATTGTCTTGCACATCATTTTAAATAACTGCTATGCATCAGGTTTACATAGATTTTCCAGCTTGAATCAAAGCCAGATTCTCTTTCCTTCTCAATGATCGAGGGATTCACTCCATTATGTGCTCTTAAGGAGCGCAGCAAAGGACAGCCCTTCCTCCTTTGAGCGTTGGGAGCGATCAAGTGTCTCTCTTCTGGTTCCCCCCTCAAACTGAAGCTGCATCTGGGAATATTTCTCTACAGTGACCAAGCTGTAATTTAAGACTTGCAACTGACTATTGGAGATGGTGACCTCTTGTGATTTGGGCTTACGCTGCAGCTTACACAAGGCTGCCACGCCAGAGTGAGGAGGGACATGGGTTTCACAGGCCCACCCGCAAGGAGAACACAACTATTTCCTCTCCATAAATCAAAACGGACATGCTCTGTCTGGGGGCTTTCAATAGGAACAGAGCATGTTCATTTTTAAAACGAAAAAAGGCTGAAATTAACTTTTTTGTGCCACAATGGATTAGGCGTCACACATACACATACCATGCCTGCAGTATTTGTGTTTTTTTTTTTCATACAAGATGATAGTCAAACATGAATGAATTCATGAATTTCCCCGAGGGGGTCTATCTTATCTTATCTATCTGAAAAAACAACATATTCCTTGAAATGTTCTTGTACAAGAGCAAACTTGTGCAAAAAAAAACCAAACAAAGAATAGAAAGTGAAATACAGTTGCCAAAAATCCAATTAAAAAGTAATTATTCATGTCTATGGTTTTGAGCAAAAAAGGCACATACTTTTGGCCACTTGGGGGCGCCATAATGAGCTGTAAACACAACAACATGTATTTACTAAAGTAGATGATTTCTTAGCACTCATTTGGAATTTCCTTTTTGTCCTGATGACAGCTTCTCTGAGTATGATATTCGCTCTTCTTTTTGCTCTCTTATGGTCTCCACCAACTCCTCTTGTCTCTTTAGCTTGTTAGCTAGTTACTAACTTTGTCTGCCATTGGGTGCCAGACAGGTAGAGTACAGTGGGGGTTTTTGGAGCTTGGTGGTGTGTGGCAAAAAAAATTAATTTGCAGCCCATAAAACCAAAACAATATTTAAGACACAATGAAGAAAAAAATAGCTTAAATATAGCAGCGCGAAGCGATCCCTTTCGCATTTCACTTTGTCATCTGATCTGTTGCCAGTATAATTATATTGATTATGATGACGTTAAGTTGTTTTTGGTATTGGTTCAAGATCAAACATGTACATGCATGAGAGTTTCATACACAGTGGTTTCAGATCACTTTAGAGAGTGTAGGAGTCCCCCGCACTTTTTAAATCAAATGACTGGAACCTTATTCACATGCAGACATGACAGTGTCCTTTATTTTTTATTTACCTTGCAGATTAAAATACCATGCACTTGAAAATCAGAAACTTGATATACTTGAGCTGAATTGACATCAACACAATCACAACAATGTTTTGGGTTATGTCTGTTCATTAATATTACTCACACTCCGCAAAAACTTTCCGACACGGTGTGCGTCTGTGCTTTGACATATCTAGATTCCCCCTCCCCTCCCATCACAACAAAACAATCACCAAAATTTTCCTTGTAATGAGATTCTCTGCAGGGACCAGGGGTTATGGAACACACATACAGACGAGTCATGACATGACTCACCCCACCAAACTGCGTCTACAAATATGTGCCTGATGTCAATGACACCATGTCTCGGATACTAAAAGCATTCACATCCCTGAGAAAATATCAGGCAGTAATTACACATTTCCTTTGAGATATGGAAATTATTAAAATGTGTTTTAGATGTGCTAGCAATGATGTGTCATTGAATGCCCCTTCAGTGATTATAAAGAAAAAGAAAGAAGAGAAAAAGGAGTAAAACTCTCTACAATGCAAGTTTATATCCATCAGCCACTTCTTGCAATTCTCGTTCAAAATCTATTCCTCGCACCCTCTGTGTATTGGTGGTTGATGAAAAAATGTCAGTCGATGGCAGGCCATATTTCCAATGTAAACCCACAGGAGGATGTCCTGGAACAATTCAGCCAAAGCGTCTGGCTGAGACTCCACAGAGCTGTGTGCATGGAGGGTAATTGGTTGAGCAGCAGAGGAATGACCTTAAGTTTAGATTCAGGCAGTTAGGAGACCGTGGAGACAGCCTTGATCCCCAGGCTGTCCTTCACATGATTTTATTCTGAGTCTCTGCTTATACTTCGCCACTGGGGAAGTGCACATAGGCATTATAGTGCCTCTGCAATGACAGCACAAGGCCGTATATGATATAAGTGCTGTAATAATTCCTTTATTAATGAATTATGAGTACTTACTGAATGACGGTGGAAAAATACAGTTTTATTTCTGATACTGCACAATATGCACTCACTTCACTGGCTCCCCTGGTGTCTGAATGAGCACATTTTCAACACCAGGATAGTAGAGAAACATCCATCAAAAAGGAGGAGAGCCCAGTCCTCCCACTGAATAAAGTTCATATCTGTGTTGAGGAAACAGTTCCTTCTGGATGACCTTCAGCGTGAGGCCCTTATACATGCATGACAACCACTTTTATACAGGAAAAAACTGGCTCCTACTCATCCAATAGCTTGATAGAAGAGCAACCCCCC
>NW_019524735.1:1018131-1042711 GCF_002814215.2 Seriola lalandi dorsalis | reverse complement strand
ACACAGCACCCCCCTCCTCCTATTCGATTCGGTCAATATACAGCACCAGTGGTGGCTGTAAGTGCAGGGAGCTCCCCATTGATCAGTAGTGGAACAGAATCCAAATCCAGCCAGCTGGGGCTGTTAGCTGGGGAAGCCGTGTTCTTTGCAGTGAGGTAATACTTCAGACATCTGCAGCAGGTTCTAATTATGCCAGAACAACTCAGTGTCTGGCTGCGTTTGGCGAGAGGAATAGCCAACACAAGCCATTCTACTCTTCTCTGTGCGTAAGACATAAAGGCCAAGGGGATGCCCTCATACCGCCCAGCTTCGTCACCGGCTGCGTGAGAAATTCAAGAGCAAATGTTGTATTATACTAAAAAACATTGGTACATCGTCCCAGGATTATGTGATACATTTATGGTCTTCGCTCTCTTCTTTGCATCATGTAGATTACAAAACCGGAAAGCTGAAACATTTCTCATCTACGAGTTACACTGTTGGTCTTTTTCTGTCCCTCACTGCAGTTTCATAATGAAATTTAGTTTCTCTGTTTAAGTTGGATAGAAGATAAAACAGCATATATATGTTTTTTTTTTTTTTTTTTAGACCTTTTAACCTTTGACTGTGCCACAACACAAGGTGGTGCTGCTGTATTTTCCTGTTCTGCTGCTGTGCAGTAGGAAGCCTGCAAAGATGCCAAACAGGCAAACAGGGTAAAGGCCATGTGTTTAAGGTCAGAACTGTTTTATAATGTGAGCAGCCAAATTGACTTCCTGCAAGTGGGGAATGATTAAGAATGCCATCCTGTACTCAGACTTACATTGCTTGGGGGGTAATGCATTCCATCCCAATAGTTATAGCTATATCATTTTGTTGCATTCAATTATCTTAATTCCTTACCCACCTCGAAGATTCCTCATAAAGGCATGCCATGAAAATGTTTCTTTTTTCATAATTAAACTGATATTTCCTTCCATGTGACATAATTAGGGGTTTGTCAACGACGCCCTGGTCTTAAAATAAGATGGTAATAAGAGCAAAACTACACTTTGCTGCGAAACCCTTGATTTGAGTAAGCTGTAAACTGTAAGTTGACAGTGATTACCACAAAAACATTTGCTGCTATAGTAACCGATCAGCACAGTGTGTAATAGAGATGCCTGTGTTATGGTGCAGTCATACCTGGCAATTATGTTTAATCTGTTTTAATTGTTCCTTGTGAAGGACTATAATTCTGCTTTATTAAAGAGTTGTACATTTACCATCAGTCGGCTGAAAAATTTGGTCTGCTAAACTTTGCAGGTCAACATTACTGTATGTGCCGTGCTTTTGCCCTCTCTGACCCCATCCAGTGCAAAGACATGCACACAAGAACACATGAACAACATGTGCCCGCAACACCTCCGCATGCACATACTTGCTGCAGCTCAACAGTAGCTGCAAATGCAATCAGGAGTTTTGATTACACACACAGCAAAGTGGCTGACTAACCTCAAATCTCATCATTACCGGTGCTACAGGGGACCAGAGAAAACCCCCTGAAGTCCCACCACAGAAATAGAGTGGTGACAGCTTAATGGTCTCCAAGCTCAGAGCACCACACCCTTGCCACTCTATATAAAAGACCCTACTTCCACCCTCAGCACGTGACGTCAGGTGCTTGAACCTGCTCTGCAAAGCTTTCTGGGCTTGTTAATCTACAGGGGCGTTAAATTCCCTTTCAGCGATGACATTACTGTGCGTGACTGAAAATGGAAATTTTGCAGCCCTCCATCATTGTCAAGGCTCCTAATGCTAACATTTACTTCTCGTTTATTTATGCTAATCAGTAACAACTGGACATTTTTCTCCTTTTTTAGAAAAAATATGATTTGCAATTTGATATGTCTAAATGATTAAAAGCTGGAAGGACGTGTAAAATTTTATCATGCTTTGGGAACTCTTTCTCTGCTGAGATGAGAAGCTCATTCCATTGTAATGAATTCTCTATGCCTGCGTTTGTGTCCTACATCCACTCTGAATATTCATTAATTTTTCCCTTCAAGGCTTTTCCAAATAATATGACTACTTTTTCCTGTGCACTCATTGAGCCATCCGTATGGAGAATTACAACCCACAGACTTTCTGTCTCTCTGAGCCCCATATTCCACAACATGGGGACCTGGTTGAGACAACTGTTGAAAGTTTGCTGGAGCCTCTGCAGCCTTCCTGGCCTGACACTGTTTTGTGTGAGACACTCCAGATGGGATCCCACACTTTGAGCTGTCCTAATGACCAGCAGTATCACCAGATCCACAAGTGAAAGCCTCTGATGTGACATAGAGGGAAGTAACATCATTAATAAAGATAATGAAGCAGATGGGTGCTCTAATGGGTGGCTGGAAAAAAAAATGAGAAGTTGGTCAGAGGTGAAGGCATGGGGCGGGCTTGTTGGGAGACGCTCGGATATAGAAACCGGATGCTTACCGCTGCATGTTTTTGACCTTGAATGACCACATTCACACAGTTTTTTTCAGAAGTAACACCGAATGTAAGTAGAAAATAAGTTGTCTCTTAAATTTAATTTCATCTATGTGCAATTTGGTTCAAGGCCTGACTCATTTTGCCCGTTATCCAGAGAAGATAATTGCATAACTCAGTTATTTCCAGATTTAATTGGGATAGACTGAAACTATCAAATATAACATATCATGCATCAGCTGTTTCATTCATGCTTTGTAATCATTGGCTCATTCATAGCGGTGTGGCTATCAGCTGACTAGTTAAATCCAATTATATTCATTTAAGTGCACAGCGTTCCATAATAACCACTACACACTACTATTCTACTGATATACTCATACAAACCTCATTTTTGACTGCAGCTCCCTCCACCACCCCAACCTCTGTGTTATCAGCTATATATTTTTGTGTGTTGTTTTAACTAAGATTTAAAGTCTATATAAAAGGGTAAGTAAGTGGGTAGTAAGTGGGGACTATCTGTTCCAGCAGAAACCTTGCTGCTTTTCAGATTTATTGAGAGACCTTTTGCCTTTTCTGCTAAATTTGCTATAAATAATACATTTGTAAGCTATTTGTAAGTTTTGCTATTGATACATAACCAGTGTTTGCATTAACCGCTGTTTACTTCCCAGTCCTGAAGAAAGGTTGCGAGTTCATCATCAAACTTGATTCGTTTACTCACCAAAAGCTGTCTCCAGCAATAGAAAGCTACTTGCTTGTTTTGCTTCTATTTCTATCATTTCTTTTCTGCTAAGAAAGTTAGTGTGCTAACCAGTCTTTCCAATACTGAGTCATTGTTGCATCTAGGCTGCACTGAAGAAGTCGTGCTGATCAGAGGGGATATTTTAACCTCTTGTTTTGTAAATGCATTGATAATATTCCTTTAATATCAGTGTTTTTGACTCAATTTGTATTTATTTCTAGTGTGACACAATATGACAATACACATTTAGATGAAAGGAATTATAACCAAATTGTTAACCCATTTTATCAGCCAATTCACCTTTATAGTCTTTTACTTATAAGCCATGTCTATGTTTTGAGCCATGTATACTATACCTTAACATTTTTAGCTCTGAAGCTTGGAGATAGAGCCCTCTGAGAAGGGAAACAGTGTGTTGATACGCCCAGGGGCAGTGGAAAAAAAGGCCTGTGTGAACTGTCAGCACCAGATAGACACAGGAGCAGTTAATCTGCTCCCAGGCCACCATTCACTACCATGTGCCACTTGCACTCTTGCTGACCGACTTCCTCCATATGCACACAGAAGGAGGTGGAGAGGGTCTGGGTGTACCCGCAGCTGGAAATCCTGAGTATAGATATACATGCATGAGGAGACGGTTACCAAACATCAAATGCACTTCCTGGCGAGGGACCCCCATTTGGAAAATCACTTCACAAATGCAGACTTAAGTGTGGGTCGCCTACGGATTGAAGACACAATGACATGTGAACACAACTGTATTATCTCATTCTGTACACTGGGGGAGGTGTTGACATGCAGCTTGTGCTTTAATTAAATATATCATTTTCCAGACAATGGAAAATGGATCATTTAATCAGCCACTCCTGGCTGAACGAGAAGAGCAAATAAAACATTGTTTGCTCAGTGAGTAAGATTTGGAGATGGACTAAAGATGGATAGCTACGAAGGAGACCAAACCCCATGATATCATATCCTTTACTGTAAATCTCCATGAAACCTACTTCATGATTCATTAGCATTGAACAGAGTCTGTCTTGTCATTAAGAATATTTAAATCCTTTGATTGCTGTTGAGTGATCAATAATAAATAATACTTGAGCTGGAAATGGAGAGAAGTTGTCATGACATGGAACAATATAGGTATTTTTTTGGCCAGCCATCAATCAACAGTGTACAAAGGTTGATTAATCTTAAAGATGCATGAAATTTATTTCTTACTCTGACTCCACCTGCTGCTATTCCAATGGCTGCATGAGTGTTTTTGCCTTTTATCTAGACAGGTGCTGCCCAAGCATCATGCTAGGCCTTTTGCAGCTGACACGGTGACCTTATGGCTTCTGCTGCCTGCAAGGCAGTCCAGGAGCTGGACTGCACACAGATCAAAGTGGGAATCATGCCCCACCAACAGAGATAAATACACACTTCCTCTCTTCCCTTTCACATTGGTTTTTCCCACACTCCTCGAACCCCCGTGCTGTAGCGAAGCCAGCTCAGAGGAAATGACAGACCACATCAAGAGACTCGCTGTTGCTTTAACAGGAGCGCTTGCGCCAAGCTTCAGGAGAGAGCGAGGCGCTTTAGCATTCATCAGAGGGTTGCAATAGTTATTTGTGTGTCTGTTGCATATGTTGGCAGCAGGATGGCACATCCAAATAAAAATGGTTTCACACAAATTTTGAACCATGCGTGACCTACATTCACCATACTTGCACCAGATGCTGTAAAGGAATGCCATTAAACCTGTGCACATGTTGTCAGTAATTTTATACTGTAATCAACCATAATTTGGCCACCAATTGCTCTAATTGTGTTTCATTTATTATTCTGCTTCTGCTCTATACGTCAACAGATTCTAGTACACAACTCTTTTATAACTTCTGTACATTTTCAAACCAGTGAAGCCCATTACAAACCTGACCCATGACATCAGTAAATGAGGCAAAACACAAGTAGAACATGTAAACGGCTGTTTTCAAAATTGACTTGCTCATCTCTCTTTTGAAGCTCATTATACTGTGGCCTTTCTGCTCTGGGACATTAATAGAGACATTAGAGTGTATTGAGTCTGATGTGAAGATTTTCACCAGCGGTTTTAGAAATAGTTTGAGATTTTGTGAAATACGCCTTTTTGCTTTCTTGCAGTGAGTTGGACAAGAAGATTCATATCTTTCTTAAGTTTGTCCAAGGAATATTAAGCTACAAAGCTAAAGCCAGGATATGATGGCTTAGCTTAGCATAAAGACTGCATTTCTTCACAATACAGTAACAACAACAAATGTTCTAATTGGAGCATTAGAGACAAAGGCAGGAAGATATTTTACCTTCAGACAGAGCCAGGTTAGCTCTGTCCTGTTTCCCTGTTTCTAGTCTTTATGCTAAGCTAATTTAACCAACTGCTGGCTTTCGCTTCATATTTAGCATGTATGAGAGTGGTATTAATCTTTTTATCTAATTCTCAGCAAGAACCTGAATATGCAATTTTTCCCCAAATGCCAAAATATTCCTTTGAGATGCACTTGCTTTGCTATTAGACACTTTAGTTTAGTTAATTTGTGTAACCTGTGAATGCCCTTTTTACACTTTTTAAATTATTTACAGACTTGACCCCTTCACTAGGTAACTGATGTTCTTCCTACTGAGTGGCATATCACAGGCAAATACCCTCCTAATAGCTTAGTTTTACTGCCTCTAAGGCTGCTTGCTTTTCCTGGGCACTGCAAATGTAGCACACCAGAGTGCATTTAAATAGCATGTAAATCCTACACGTCTGATCTCATCTGAGCCTCATAGACTCAACAGGCATTGCTGGAAATCTTAGAAAGCTGGTGCTGAACAAAAACCTTTTTAGAGATGAATAACGGTGGGTTTTCCTCTTCCGAGTTCTTTACTCATTTTATTTTCTGTCCTGTTTTTAACTTTCTCAAACTGTCCATCACAAACTACTGCACTGTAGACATGCCTCTGTCCTTGACATCAAGTAACAGTAGCTCAGAAACAAGTTGTTTTTCTGGGTTTGGCCTTGATGCTTACCTGTTTCCTCAATCTGCGTCTAGCAACAAAAGCCCCTCTCATTTTGAGCAACGCATGGAGTAAATCAACTGCACTTCTGGCCAGAGTTTCTCAAACATGATCCTTCTGAGACATGTACTTGTCATGGCAAAAAATGGCAGCTGCAAGGAAAAACCTCTCCTCAAGCAATGAATTATGTTTGGGCATTCCCTGAACAGCGGCTGTTTATATTTTCTTGGGGAGATATGCAAGGCCACCCAAAACAAAATTGTGTAATGTTATATTATTCCACTGCTTTACTACAAACAGGAGAAAAAGCCAGATCCTCCTAATAGGGCTGTGCTGCTTTTCCAGTTTTCTGCTCTATTTTATGCTTCTTCTCAGGAAATCCACCCATGCTCATAAGTTTCTCCACCTGTTTGGAAATATCTTTGAATCGTTTCTGGTCCCTGTGAAGGATCATAAGCAGGGCCCTTAATGAGCAAATAAAGTTTGGCAATGCTTTGCACCCAAAATCGGAGAGAGTGAATCATTCTGCAGATTCATCTTCTGCAACACCTAATATTGTTTGTGATTCATGTAGGCATGTCAAAAGGAACCAGTGGGAGAATGGTAAAACTGAACCTTGGTGTCCCATAGCTCGAGTCCAGCTCCATTAAACCTGACCGGACATTTCATATTCGTACACAGAAACTGCACTACTCATGACTGGAACAAATCTAAGAGTGAGTGTGACTGTTAAATTTTTAGAGAACTTCCTGTCCAATATAGGATAATCAATCCAAGTCATAAAAAAAGTAATTAATCTATAATTTGGGGGAGGGGGCTTTACATCAAACACTACATACGTTTTCATGGAGCCAAATGTTCTAATTATAATCAGTTTAAAGGCCCAACCAGAACAAACAGGCCCAAACACTGAATTGAAACAAAATTGCAGATAGGTAGTTTAAACCTTTTCATAAGCTGATCACAAGAAAAACTGAAAGCGATTTAACCTGATTCCTTTCTGGCTGTGTTCTTACGTTTTTCCACTTCTTGCTTCTCACACAGCTGTTCCGATTAAATGGATCGGTGTATGTAACCACCAGATCATATCCCATGTAAACATCTGAACTGGAATGTTCAATCACAGGGAAAAAAGTGTGCGCACGAAGCTTCAGCGACTGAACTGGTTCAAAGTCTTTTGTGGCAAGTGTAAGTCTCAGGTCAAGTCATTTGAGACAAATGTAAATTAAGTTTCAAGTCTCATGAAATCAAGTCTCAAGTCCAATCAAAAAAGTTCTCCAGGTGAATGACAAAATACATGTGTTAATTCAGCGTCAAAATGTCCAAATAGTTTCGCTTGGAAGTTTCAAGTATGTCAAATCTCACTGCGGCCACTCAAGTCCAGTTTTGATGGCACCCTCTGTTAACAACTATGCTTGCATAGAGCTATAACATTCTTGGTAACAAATATGAGTGCATGTTCTGTGGCCTCACCAAAATGCAGGTGAGTACAATTTCTTTTGATTCCTGCACGGTGCAAGAAGAGGCCTTTTAAAAACCACTGTAAACTGTACTCCTGCCAGCTTGGTCCAAGCTGTGGGAGCAGAGCGGCTGCCTCAGCTAAGAGATGGGGAAGGATACCAGCAGTATGTCTGGCCAATGAAAAACAGGTGGCTGGACAGAAGTAAATGAGTTGTAAGGACAAGTGTAAATTTCTGTTGGCAATAACTGAAGGCCTTTTAAGAGTGGTTGGGAGATGGCCGTGGAGATAGGGCCGTGGCTTCATACATACAGTATGTAAGATAGTGGATCAGCTCACACTGATGCTGACTTGCTTCTTCGTCCCTGTCTCCACTCACAGCCCAGTGACCTAATGGGTCTTATGTTGTGTCACTGTTTATCATCAAAGAGTATCGAGAACCCCAACCTCAGCTGCCTCTGCTGTGACAGTCAGTGTCAAGGGAATGTCAGAGGAAAAAAGTGCCAGGTCTAGCAATCTGTTTGTTTATTTTTCTTTTAGTTCCTTTGTGGCTCTTTTAAAGCCTTTGGCATGGGATGATTCCGCCTGGCAGCCCCCCCTCCTCTCTACCGCACACCTTCCCTCTTGCCATCCGTAATTACCACACTGTTCGAGTCCTAGCCTGTCCAAAAGCCACTGCAGGTCTGATTTTTTTGGCTTGGCTCCTCTCTGACATGCCTGGGAAGGGCAAGGAAAGGAAATGGGTGGACCAGCCGCTCTCCTTTCCCCCAGAGCAGGCCTGGGAGAAGCCAGCCCAGTGTTTTTCGACTCGGTCGAGCTTGTAAGGGAGCACAGCCCATCTGGTTCTAATAAATCCTCCATGCGGCTTCGCAACTGGAATTGCCTGACCTGTTTGGGGACGTGATCACTGATACAGTCATTTTGCAAAACAACAGGGAAGAGCTTGAGAGCAGTTATGAATGTCAGTCCCGTGGTCCAAAGCTGAGCTTTGTACTCTGAAGAGAACAAAGCTCACACTAAGCAGACCTCCCCGAAACCCTACAGGGCTAGGTGATGGATGTGTGGTGTAACGGTGACCATATTGTAAATATGCATTCCTGCCAACGGTGGGCAGTGTATCACTGTTTCTTGCTCCATGACTGGTAATTTATCAAACACAGACTGAGGGGTCATGGTCAGACCAACACTAATTTTTATAATGAGTCTAAAGTGCTCAATTAGCCAATTTATAATTCCTTTGCTATCAGGCAAGTATTAGGTCAAGGACAACTTACTGCCATATCACCTGGAATAAAAACATTTCCCCGACCATGTGAGCATCGGGGAAGTGTTATTTAATTTTCATTATTTAATTTTTTTCTTAATTTTAATGACAAGAATTTGTACCCTGTTTGATCCATATCGCATTTTCTCATGTGTTACAGCAGAACAGTAAATCTATTTTGTAGTGTGAATGAATGGTAGTATGGGCACACCAAAACAACACACTACTCTGTCTATAGCTTGCCAGATCATTAGGTCATGCAGCACTATGTTGGTAATGTCTGCCTCCCGATCCCAGGCATATATTTATGACCTGTTGGCTGCGAGAGTCCTGCTGACTTGAGCGTATGAGGTCAAAGCCATCAAAGTGACCTCACCATCAGAGACAGCACAACATCTGTCCTCATCTTTCACACCTTCGGTGGCTGGGTTTCCTCAGACCTCCCAGCCTCTCCCTGCACTCACTTCCCTCTAATTAGAAACAGTTTGATTTAGCGCTCTGAACATGGTAGATAAAATAACAGGAGTCAAGCCTATTAAGACTTAACAGGGAAAAATTTACAGCGGCATGTTTTACAGGTCAGCGTAATGCATTTAAAATAACACTCTACATTTAGAAACAGAGACGACTTAATACACCATTGACATGACATGGAAATAGAAGAAACAGTTGTTATCTTCCAGTATAAGCCTGTCCACTCTGTCTGTTGACATTTGACTGCCAGAAGCTTGTGAGGAATGTGTAGGATTCAATGGCAGTGACTCGTTCTCATATAAAAACAACTACTGTATTAACGGTAGCAGCCTCTGCCCACTTATTTGTCTTCACAGGACTAAAATGGCATCCCAAAAGCAAAGCATGTGATGCAGATGTCAATCAGTTGTATATTAATAATATTAGCAACAATAATGATACAATATCCCACAGGTATTATCCTATAATTAAAATGGGTAATAATAGGATTTGGGTGGAGGTTTAGGGCAGGAGACCACACATGGGGTAAGCTTGTATTGTACATGCTTAATCTGATTAAAACTTTAAATGTGATTATGAAAAAGAGTGACACAGACTTCACAGGAATGTTGACATCCACTGGGTTTGTTCTTACAGTCCCTCCTGATAGGGCAGGACTATTAATGTTACTATAATTCTCCTCACTGCAGCTTTAAGAGACATTTTTTGGAGGATTTACACTCCAATATGGGCTGACAGAGAAGTTAGCGGGCTGCTGGTATAGATTTGCACATCTGGTACTGGATCATTTGGGTTCAGTGAAACATAGCAAAGTGTAATGGGACTATGCGCTTTGAGGCAAAGTCATCCACCTTTATGATTCATCTGTGTCTCATGAGGATGGGCCATTGTTATTGCTGAATTTGGGGGTGAATCATTCTGGGTTGGTGTTTGGTGGTTACCTCCACTAATTAATGTGACAAAGGCCTGTCCTGGCAACTTTATCTACTGAAGGCATTACCTCACTTGAAGAAGTCATGCAGCTCCTTGTCAAACACCCTCTGATGTTCAGGGACCTGAAATTAGATGAGAAATTAAGTTTTTTTTTTTTTTCCCCCTCTGCTCTCCATAACAAAATGGTAAACTGTGACAGTTATGGAGTGCATCACTGTGAGAAATTCAAAACAGCCACCACCAGAACTTCACCTCACATTTTCCATGCATTTTTCTGTGAAGCGTGTGATATTGACCACCCCTTGACTTTTAAAGAAGACACCCATCAGGACAACCTGACAGGCAATGAACAAAGCATCTCATTCCAGCCCTCTTATCTTTTCATTATCTATGCACCACATTCTTTCTTGTGGCCATTTTTGTTCAGTTTGTCCTTTGCACTATTGGCCTTTCTTTTCCTGCATGTCTTAGGATAAAAATCATGCCTCTCTCTTTCTCTTTGTGACCTGGAACCAATCTATAATAAATTGTTTTAGCACAGTGGTAATAACAGAAACATCTGAGGGCCACATGGGATGCAACAGACCCGTTTGCCTCTTAGACAAAGAAATTAGAATTCATTTCTGCCACAGGATAGCACAATACAAAAAAAGCAGCCTCTTTCACTGTTGCACACCAACATGTGTGTGTATGTTTTTTTCTTTTCTTCCAGGAATGAAACCTTTATCTTGAGAAGGCAACATGAAAAGTATAACACCTGGTATGTATCAGTAAATTGAAGGGAGGAAAGGGAGAGCCATATGTCCACCTTCAGTCTTCAAAGCAGCTAGAATGTGTATCTAAGTGCATTCGAAGATTGAAACAATCCAAAAAGGAAATTTATCACTGAGCTGAAATTTCTGGGCTCTTAAGGATTTAGTTTCATAAACATTGCATGCTGGATGTTTTTCAGATCAGACTGATGCCATTTGAGCTCAGGCATCTGCAACTGTCAGGATATTTTCAGTGTGTTTGCCAGGGCCATTCATGTGGGTCTGTAGTAATTTTAGTAATGCCGAATTTATCATTTCTGGGTTTAAATACACCCCAACAGACCAGAGTCCTGCTAATGTTTATGGCCTTTGACCCACAAATAGGCCTTTTGTTTCTGTACATTATCGTTCAAACTGTAAAAGGAATAATCTGAAGTTTTGGAAAAACACTTATTCACTTTCTTGCCAAGAGTTAGAGGGGAAGATTTAATGTCTGTTTGTTGAATATGAAGATGGAACCAGGAGAGTTAGCTTTGTTAGTGTAAAACCACAACTTGTCATTTTTACACTTTACACAAGCTAGATATGTTAATTAGTGAGCTTTTGAGGAGCTAATAGGTTTTGTTACCATCAGACGGAGCCAGGGTAGCAGTTTTTGCGAAGCTAAGCTAACTGACTGCTGGCTATAGCTTCAGATTTACCATACACATATGAGAGTAGTATCAATCTTCTCATCTCACTCTCAGCAAGAAAGCAAATGATCGTATTTCCCAAAATGTTGAAGCATCTCTTTAATATTCATATTATTTGTGTAAAATGTAATCATGTCAAATTTAGGATCAAGGTTGGATTATAGCGTTTTGATCTGGACTCCCCATTAGTAAAACAGGCTTGAACATAAAACCTGTCACTGGCTATCCAGTTTCCGCTTCATGGTCCACCAACAGCGACATGATGTTGATAGGATTTTAAATGGCCTTCCTGTGTCTCATAGTCTGAGCCCATGAATCATGCCCACTACAGTAGGCTCTCTGGACAGTGAGGTGTCATTTCATAATAAATAACATATGCACTGGTAGGGGGGCGGATGATAAGTGGACAGAGCGAATCATCATTTACTCTGCTGGGGAAAACAAATACATATGGTAGTTAGATAAACTTCAAACGGGGGACAGACATCCTGAGACCTGAGGGCTACTTTGCATGTCTCCTCGGACCAGAGAGGAAAGAGAGATTTGGCTGTGTTTAGAAAGCAGAAGACCCTCCTGATAAGATATTTTCAAGATGTCTAAACACAGATAAATGTATTTGTTGTGTTTTACTGCTGTGAATGATGCAGTTGTGTTACATCTTTTCAAAATCGCTGTAGCAATTCAAATATTTATCATGCTAAATTTACAATCATTTTCAGCTTCAAATATTTGTGTTTTCCTCATTTGGAGGCATTGCTTAAAAGCAGAAAATATGTTTTTATTAGATTTAGTATACAGTGTCAATGCAATGACCATGTTTTTTAAAGTGTACTTTCGTGACTGGCTTCCTGTAAATCATCCCAATCGGTCGTCTGTGCATGCAGGTTATTACAACCCACGGTTATGTTTTATTGTTAGGTGACCTCAGACAACCTCTAGCAGCCGTAGTAATTACGACGGGAGGATTAATGACGAGAGGAAAGAAGGAAGTTAGGCGACGTAGTATACAGTTTGAAACCAACAGTCAGCATTGTTTCATATTCATATATATAACAACCTCATCGTAACAGGGATGTTGTGGGTCACGGTCGGGGGCCTTAACCTCTACGCCAGGGCACCCTCAAGGTGTCAGATTTTTAACTGAATATAGCCACCGTTTACACAGTCTGAGGGTTGGCACAAAGCAGTTTTAGACCTGTAATGTTGAAAATATCAGTGTCAAAAAAGTTTAGACAAATGAAAGAAAAAATTTAATTCAGTTTAATTTGATCTTTTTCTGTGTATTTTGCTACATAAGAGTTCTAAATTCATTTGTTTGTTTTAATATTAGAATCAAATCAGATCGGATGAGAATTCTTAGTAATTAAATGACATAAAATACCTTTTTCTTGTGGCACTGCTGCTTATGGACAACACTGATTTGATGTACAGTTAAGTCTACCCGTATACGTCAGTTGAGGCCTGGTCACACCAGGATTTAAAATGGTAAAATAAATTCATTTCAATTTTAAACTTTGGACTCTGAGATGCAAATTCACACTGTTGACCAATAGCAAGCTGTCTTGACAGTAATGAGTCCAAAATGGAGGATTCCTTTATAGTTTATGGGCTGTGTTGCACCATTCACTTTTATTTATCCCCTGTCTGAGTGAAAACTGTTTCACAACAGAGCAATGGTTTGCAGACAGTTGTTGCTGCTGTAAATACATGATATGAATAAGCACAGACAGACTTTATTGCCCTGTGAGCCACGGAGCTAAGCTAATAAGCTAACAAGTTTGCTAACTCGCCATTGGCTTGGAAGGTTTCCCTTTTGAGCAGCTTTTTCTTGAAGGACATTGTGTGCAAATCTGGAACAAACAGTGATACCAGAAATGTAGCCACATGTTCAGTGCCAATGAAGAAGTTTCAGGTGAAGGTTGATTATATCAAAGATTAATGATTGGTGTTATGATCCTCTGCATGTTGTTGACTGTTCCAGACCAGAGCAATATATGCATTTCACAGTGAGCGGCACTGCCTTCAGAATGAGTGGAACATTTGAAAATGTTTCCATCCACTTGGGCCTCATTAGTCAGACGGCATGCCGAGAAATAAACAAACAATTAATTGGTTAAACAAACACGCAAACAAGTTTAAGGACAGGCCTCACACACTCCTCATTCAGCCATCATTTCTGCGTTTTCATTTTAGTTCATCTGTTACCCTGTGTCAATGGCTCAAGGTTTCTCAGGGCCCCCCACCCTCTCAGGCCCGCAGCCTACATGTGTGGCACCCGTCAAGCTTACACCAACAGATAGCATCATTGCAATCCTAAAAGAGGTACAGACAGTGAGTGATGGTTTCCTCTGTATAACATTTGGCCCACAGAGAATGGGAGTGCTTGACGCACAGAAAAGGGAGTTTCCCAGTGTTTTCACCAAGGGACTCCATGTTTGTATGGTACCTGCATCGTCAAAATAAAATAGAAATACATCTTAGTGATATTTAGGCTTCCCTCCCGCATGGAAACATGGTGGAAAACAGCACGTCACAGACCTTGGTATACCATCAGAGCCACCATAGTAACATGATAAACATCATGCCTGCCATTAGAGGGAATAAGGCAAATAAAGTGAGTCACCGATTCTCATTTTTCATCCCTCTATCCATCCTGCATCAGCAACATATACGCTAAAGAAAACAAAGTGGGCCAAAAAGCACTGGGTGGGTTTGTGCTTCAGTTTCGACCTTGGCTTTACTCTTGTAAAAATTGGTGGGGGAAAATGTGAGCCGAGGACGGTCACGCCCAGTCAGCGTCAGGTGAGTCATTTTATGTAGCAGTTCAGGTTGCAGTCAGTCCAAACCGCCCGCGTCTTCTTGTGGCCAGCACAGGTCAAATGCTGGTTGGAGAGAGAAGGGAAAAATCGAGGTAGACTTAATTCATCCCCGTCTGTGACAGGTGTGTTTTTATGTTTTTGTGTTTTTTTTCTAGTTTACATAAATCCCTCTTTTTCGGTCCCTGGTGGCAATGCCAGATGACTGCATCTGTCACTGTGGGACTTTCAAGGCTTCCTCACCTTATGATTTTGACAAACTGGTGAAATGTTATTTCGAGAGAAAATGAAGTTGAAATCATGTCCCATTATGATGGTGAAGCCAGTGATGCTTCACAGTTTTGACTGCTCACCTCCATTGCAATTTTCATAGAGGGGTCTGTGCAGGTTTGACAGTTTACAGGGTTTTTATTGTAGAATACAAAATCTGCTTTTACTTTATAACTAGATCCGATAGGGTGAAAGAAACAACTAATACAAATGTTTTAAATTCTTAAAGGAAAATTTAAGCCATTAAAATATTTGTGGTAAACCACTGTGCAAACACACATTCCAGTTAGATTACCACGTTAAATGTACAGTCTATTTCCACTTTTTTTCCCCCCTGCAATCAAAAGATGAAAGATAAAAATAATTATCACTGTCAACTTTCCAGAAAGTTGTGAAGTCCTGTCTCATGGTATAATAAACTGCAATGTTTTGGTATCCAATAAAATTGTAAACAAATGGATCTGTTACTCAAACTGGCCTTCCTGAATCCAATTTCATTGTCCTACTGGTACCAGAAACAACACACACAACCAGCAACATAGCTTGTCACATTGTCTTAATGCTGTGCTGTTTAAGAGTCTACAGAAACATTAGCATTTCTGTGAGGCTCTACTTAGTGTACGCACTGAAGTGTTTTGAGTTTGTCATTAGCCGATTTGTGTCTGTGCATACACAAGCCGGTCAACGCTAAGCCTAACTCAACCCCTAACCCTAACCTATAGCTGCATGTTCACATATACGTAGAATAAATCAGGTTTGCAGCATGATTCGGCAGCTACAAAGTTAATTGCTAACATCAGCATACAAACATGCTCACAAAATGACAATGCTAACATAGTGATGTTAGCATGTACAATATAATGTCTTCCATACTCACCATCTTATTTTAGCACTAAACACGAACTACAGGTGAGGCTGACAAATGTTGTAAATTTGAATCTAAATTCATTCAGTAGTTGTGGGATATTTTAGTCTGGATCAAAGTTGTGGACTGAGTGACCGAAGAAATGATATTGCCATCTTTAAACACTGATTACATCAAGTATCCCTGTAGGATGCATGTAGCTACTTTCCATTTAGCTTCCAGCTGTGTGAAAACGTCAGTGTGTGAATTTCCCACAACTATTAGAGTAGGAAATATGTAATGTCTCACAATAAGTAGTGGATCCAATTAGGCAAGAATTTCCATGCAGATTATCAAGTGCTGCTGCTTGAAACCAGGTGACGACCATCAGGGAAGAAATGGGTAGGAGGGATGGGGGAGGGAGTTTCTATCCATGTGTTTTTATTTTAAGGGAAATTTATAAAACTCTTTGTTTAAGAATCCAGGGATTGACCTGTGCTGCGCCCCGCTCCCCCCCGCCCCCCACCCCCCTTCTCACCCTCTCCAATCTCGTTTAAGCCTTTAATCAAACGGACATCTGGATTGTATTGAGCGCTGCAGAGAGAGAGGCCTGATTGCTGTTAAACAGACCACGCGATGATGTCACTTTTCATTAATAATGACGCTGCCCATAGCAGTCGCATTTATCTTCCTGTCTAACGATGCAGAGACCACAGGCTGCGGACATGACAGTGACCGTGGACACTCGACCGGCCAGCTGAGAAAACAAGCAGACGCTGCAAGACAGCACCTCGGTCCAGTTCACTCAGGAAGCACAAGCAGAGGGCTACTTAAAGACAACAATGTCTAAATGAGCAGTAACAGCACATGTAATGAGAAGATGTAATCTTAAGTCACATGACATGTAACTAACAACTGCAATACCTTGATTGACGGTCTGTCAAATAGGTAAAAGATGTTTCGATTAACATAAAGAATTATGACTTTTTTTCGTATTCTCAGTCCAATTATGTCGCCTTAGTTTCACTCTGTCAGTCAAGCTGTTGTTGTCCATGCAGCTCCAACAACTATTGCAGTATTTCTACCAATAAAAAAAAAAACTGATGTCATCTGATGTCATCTGGCTTGTTGTGGTGAAATAATTTAATGATATTCTTTGAAACCAATTATTGCACAATTCACTGACAACAGATAATATTATGAAATAGCCGGGAAATGAAGTGGAAAACAGATGCTTGTTTTCCTTTATTTTGGAGACACCTTTGTTGATTCCCTTGGCGTTCATTACATTTTCCAGAGTTCATATCAAAAGAGTGCTGCTGCTGCTTTGATGTCACTACAAGCAATCAATCCAGAGCTGTTTTTTTTTTGCAGCGGCATTTCCATGTCGAAACCTCACACACACACACATGCATAGGTAAAGTACTATGGCAGCTCTGCCTCACAATGAGTTATGGTTATAGTTTATATCTACATGAGCACACAAACCGGACGACCCATCAAAAGTTCAGTCGTGACACACAACTTCTCTGTGAACTCTACAAACCTTTTTCTCTGCACTCAAGTTTCATTTAGTTTTGACAGTCAGGGGTGGGCTCAGTTTTAGGCCATTGTGTCCATAAATTTAATCTGTTACTGTTAAGTCTACACCCTTTTCCAAAACTGTGTTATGACTGGCTTATATGCGGTGCAACAGCGTCAATGCAGATTAAAGGCAAGATGAAGGAGGCAGCGGGGGTGGGGGGTGGAAGTAGGCCTTTTGCTCTACCATAAAAAGTTGCGCTGTGGTAAAACAAGCTCTCGAGAGCTTTTTTTCTCCTTTCTTAACGTGCATCCTGTGAGCAAATTTTTACTGTAAGTTCATTTTCAAATTTATATGTAAAGATTTTTCAAATTTATGCTAAAATTTAATTTCTACTTTAACTGTTTTAGCTTCACACTGAACTAAAGTAGATTCAGTATCATTAGACTGCATTCTGTAAAGGTCATTGTACGGTACATTGCAGTTTAACCATTTAATCAAATCAAAATCGATGAATTTGCAATGACGTGGTGCAGCAATTGTTGCCTTGCCAGCAGAATAGTTAATTTTTTATCCATTTGTTTCTAGAGATTTAGACACTCTCCACTCCACCTGATATGCATTTCTGTACAACATGAGAGAGAACTGGAACACCAGGAGAAATATTAGAACATGTTTAATTATACTTATTTCCGATCACACACATTCTTAGATTTTTTTTGTGAGATGACCAGATCTCCAGTCCATTTACTGATGTTCTCTTTACACATTTCACTTGGACCAGAACACATCAGTGCATATGGATAAAAGAAAGTAATCTGGAGATACCGATGGTCTTTAATGACCTTTTCCAAATTTTCCATGTGAGAAATTTCAATGAGGAATATTTAATATGTTCAATTGAAAGTTGGTTTGGAAATGATGCAGTGCATTCAGAAAATATTCAGACTTTTTTTTCACATTTTGTTGTGTTGCAGCTTGATGCTAGAAACATTTAAATTCATTTCATCACTCCACTCAATATCCCATAATGACAAAGTGAAACCAGAATTTTAGAAATTTTTGCAAATTTATTAAATATGAAAAACTTAAATATGATATTGACATAAATATTCAGACCCTTTACTCAGTACTTAGTTGAAGCACCCTGATGCACCACGATTACAGCCTCAAGTTTTCTTGGATATGATGCAACAAGCTTTGCACACCTGGATTGGGGATTTTCTGCCATTCCTCTCTGCAGATCCTCTTGGCTGGGCCACTCAAGGACATTCACAGATCCACAGAGTTGTCCCGGGGCCACCCCTGCGTTGGTCTAGCTGTGTGCTTTGGGTCGATGTCATGTTAGAAGGTGAAACATCAGCCCAGTCTGAGGTCCTGAGCTCTCTGGAACAGGTTTTCATTAAGGGCATCTCTGTACTGTGCTCTGTTCAGCTTTCCCTCAACCCTGACCAGTCTCTCTGCCGCTGAAAAACATAACAAGTGAAGGGGTCTGAATAGTTTCTGGATGAACTGTACACGGTTTTCCTTATGAACCTGCAAAAATCATCACCGTTTCTCAGTTAGATATAGGAAAGGTTCCAACAGAGTTTCCCCAAGATGAGTAGCTTGTTATAATAAGTAATAGATGGCAAAATGAGAATCGAGGGATTGAGCTTTCACTGTGTCTCTGTGTCTCCTCAAAAACACTTCTCAGAGCTCTAACTTACAGATGACAGTGGCCTCATTCTCTCTCTTTATCATGAGCAAAGTAAAAATGAGTTGGAGCTCATTGCTTGAGATTTTAAATGCAGGACACTACGCATGAACCAGCTCAAGCTTCAGACAAAAAAGGAAGGAGATGACACATGTTTTCATCATACTTTTTTCTTTTTTTCTCTTTTTTAAAGAAAAGCAAAAACATGAATTTTAAGGGTAAGAGTAGAGTGTGTGTCACCACCTCAGCAGCCCAGGTCAGCCTCCTGTTACTAACAACCCACCACCACTCTGCAGAAATACACATCCAATCGAAAAAAATAGATTCATAATAAGCAGAGTCATACAAAAGAATGGTCAAAGCCATTAACCCAAAGCTAGTAGTGGTTCAATTTGAATTCCATATTATTTTCATTATACCAATAATATTTTTAACAGACAAAAACAATCGAATGAATTGTTTCACCATGATGAAAAAAAAGTGTTTACAACTAGATGAAAAGATCATTTCTTCTTCAGAAATAAAACTCAGATGAGTACACCATGTACTTAAGTACAACCATATGTTGTATTGTATTTCAGCTTGTCTGGATAACTGTAGAGTGTAATTGAAAACAGCAGGGTACCTCATGTTGGGTGCTTTTAATTTGACATCAGCTGATGGTTGCTAACAATGGAAAAACTTAATCTTCACTAAATTAAATATTTCAAATTTTTTTGGTGTGAGAACAGTTCTTGGAATAAAATGATAAAATGAGATATTTCTGATGTTGAGAAAGAGGCTTCACAACATTTTTTGTTTCAGAACAAAAACAGGAGGAACATTTTTAATGACAACTTTTAGTTATTTAAAATGTCTTCAAACACATGCAGGTTGGATTACGTAAGATTCGTGAATATTGAACATGTAACTTCACTCATCAGTGAGAGGAGCAGAGGTCTGTCTGTATTTGGACATCTTTTCAGTATTTAAGGCATTCCTCTGCCATCTGTTTTTTGTACTCATTAAGTTCTGTTTTCGCTCTAAATTGTGTCTCGCTGTCATGGTCTGTCTGTTGAGACTTTTTGAAGTTGTGTAAATGAAAATTCAAAAGGATTGTTTTATTCAAAAAATGTGAATCTGCAGCTGCAATGTTCCTTTGTTATTCTGACGTAAAACACTTGGTAGATACAAAGCCAGATTTTTTTTTTTTTCCATAAATTTTTTTTTTCCATTTTCATTTACAAAACTCCTGTTTTATGTCATTTATATCAAAGGCAAATAATAATTAGTGTGAACGACATCTTTTTAAACCATTTTTTTTAGTGAGCAATCAAGCTCCAGCTCTTCAAAGCTTCATCAGAGCATGGGTTATATCCAAACTGACTTGGGTGCAAACAAAAATGCCTCGCTTCAAAGCATTAATGAGCGAATACTTTTTTTTTTTTTTTAAAGTGTTTTGCTGATTACGCTGCTTATCCAAATGAGGAGTGGGACCTTTCAAAAGAGGAAGCCATTTATCTGTGCAGGGACAGCAGAGCTGGTCTGGAGAGCCTCACTGTGCTTCCCTTATCACGAAAAACTCGAAGAGATTCAGTGCATAATGGCACTCATTTGATCTCGATGGGGCGGTGGACTGTCTAGTGTCAACTGCTGACCCTATCAGTTTTATATATCCAGAGTATTTCACCATTCCACCAATGTGATGAATTGGACAATTATTATTTTGCAATATGCACACACGGGCCTAACTGTGAAAACGGCAAGCTGGAGGAGTCGCTTGGCTCGCCGTTGAGAAGTTGTCAATAATAGCGTGAAAGGTTTTCACCCCATGACTAGCAGAGAATATTTCCATGAAATATTCTCCAGATACAGAATAATAAACCGCATGCCTGTTCTGTCCCCGAGCAACAGCATGCTGTGATCATACACAGGCTTTCTGTCAGTGCAGAAATCATTACCACAACTGTGCTTCTAAAAAAAGATGAAAGACTGCATCTGGACCAGCGAGGTGGCCTTCAGCAGGTCTGTTGCACCATTGCGTGCTATCTGCTCCATCTTCTAAAACCTCAAGGTGAGGAGGATGAACAAAAACACATGTGACCTGGGAGTGATTTCACACTGCAGAGCCGGGTCAGGTCATTCTCCATCTTCCTTTGTTTCAGGATGGTTCTTTGAACCCAGGGGCCAGAAGCCTGCTAACTCCATCATAAACACGACATGAATCTTTCAAGCCATTCTGGTATGTGGCCAGAATTTTTCAATGGCTAATACACTCAGATTTGTAATGTTAGAAGATGTTACTATAACCCACAATGCTGTAAATCAACCCACCTGTAACTCAAAAATGTTAGTAGACATTGGTGTATTTCAAAACACTAGAACATTAAAAAAAAAAAAAAAAAAACGAAAGAAAAAAAAATCAACCATTTTACAATCCATACTGCTCCAGACTTTACAATCCGTCTCATAGCAGGCAGCCGTCATTTCTGTGGGTTACATGTTTAACTGTTGCTCTGGCAGTGCAGTTCTTTGAATTCAGTCCGCGCTGAACCTCCATTTCCCATCAGAATTAAGTGAAATTAATAGTTGTATGAGTCAAACAAGTTTCAAGAGTCTGTTCACTGATTTTCCGACTCTGCAGAACTGAATGAAGTGCTACAAACACTACAGCCCGGCCCTGTGTGCTCCATGTATGAGTGATGAGTCTCTCAGAATTCCCATCCGATGTGTTGGTCTTTTGCAAGGCTGGTGATGATACTAGCTGTGTGGGAAAAAAAAAGGTGGATAACAAAGTTTTTGAATTGTTGAACAACAATTTCAACTACTTTTCGGATCATGCTGGAGTGGCGCAAGCACCATCTTCCAGGTGTGTTGCATCAGTGGCTCATCAGATCTCTGCAGGTTGAGCTCTGCTGGAAATGACATGGGGTCACCAACATGTCTGAACTAACAAGAATGATAAAGTTGTCTCACGCAGCAACATAAGTGAAAACATCTGTATTCATTTATCATTTAAAAATTGGAAAGAGATTTTGAAACATTTTCGTACATGAAGTGATGCATAGTACCGGCGTCCATCTTTATTTTGCGGAGGTTGTTTTAGGTAATATGGACAAGTGCCTAATGCATGTTGCTGTTTGCTTATTTTAACCGAATAACTAACAAACCAAACAATCTAGGGATTCAGTTTATAATGATATCAAATATCAAAGTTGATCATGGAGAATGTGGAACCTTCAAATGTTTGTCATTTTTATTTGATGAATTACATAAGCACCTTCAAGAAACTGTAATGTGTTTAGGAACTCATTTGGCTCTCCTCTTTCATATCTCTACTACTCATCTCTGATATCACCTCCTTTCGTCCACTGTATTTAATTGTGTTATCTCTGGCGAGCCTTTCCCTTCCCAGCTGGTAGGCAGAGGCCAGCTTGTAATTGTTTGATGAAAGACATCCAATTAAGAGGAAACATGTAGGTCCCGATGTTAACGTTTGTGTCCTGGCGACGCTGGTGGTCGTGGTGGCCTGCTGTACAGCAGGCTCCGATAGTGTGGGGAAGTCGACATAACCCTTTGAGACACGGCTGTGGCTCAGTATTAATTCCTTTAGTCATTAATGGCCTTTACACAAAGTCTTTCGTATATTGTTTTAATAGGGGAACGGAGATGACGTAAGGAGGGAGCAGTGTTCTGACTGCTCAAAAGGGAGGGGAGACCAAAAGGTTTCCATTGTCTCAAATGAAGTTGGCGGTGAGAGTGGTTTACTTGGATTCTCCCTGCATGGTGTAATTTGTGAGTATTATATTGATAACCTGCATTCAGCCTCATTTGTGTGTTTGTCTGTGCTCTGCTGTAATAAGAAATGATGCCATATGTGACCAACGCCAAAGGGAATAAAATTTCAGCCAGACGTTTAAGCGAATCACCAACAGTGTTACATGTGAAGTGTACATTCGCGTGACTTGTTGTTTATTGCCCACAGTCAGTTTCGTGACTGTCTTCCATATTTGTGCCAAATCTGAGGCCGCGTTCCAAAATCTCTCCAGTTTGTTGGTAGAGAAACGGACTTGTATTCCTTCCCCTTGTTTCTATTGGTCCATTTCACAGCCACTGTATGTCCTGAGACACGTATGTTATATGAATACAGCACTTATCCTGTGTGTGGCATAAAAGAGAAGAAATCTTACACAGAAGACTTGATGTCTGCCAGGTTTTGGATTCTCTACCTTCCTATAAAAATTGTCTCATTTTTATGGGAATTATGTTTTGTCATATGTTTTATTTAGATGTGGTGACTTTATAATCACACGATGGAAATACACAAAACCCAAGTTTTGTGGAAGTTTGCCTTAAATTTGCTCAACATTTGGTAACACACCTACTGAACCAGGATCAGACTCATCAGCTGTCTTATGTGCTTTCTGCATTTGTGTGTGTGTACGCCGTGCCCTCAGTTTTATATATGTATGTTCCTCGCCAGCAACTGTATCAAGACCAGCTCTGACTAGATGACAGGACTTGTCCTAGAAAAGCCTTGTTGCCCCCTCTGCTGTGAAACGGTGGTTGCATCCCTGTTGATCCTGCACGCCGTAGACCTTGTCTTGGCTGTGTCAGTCATCATCAAACGTGCCTGATATTTTTATTTGTTGTTTCTTTTTCAAGTGCCCCAGCATTAAGAAGATGTTGTGCGATGAAATGTCAATTTTTTGCCTTTGTTCCAACAGTAAAACTACAAAGCCTGATAAACTGCAAAATATGGATGTGTTGCTAATAAAAGCATGGCCTACTCACTTATTAAAGCCACAAATAGCTTTCAGCAGAGTAACTGATGATCAGCTCTCGGCTCAGTGAGATGCATAGTAGAGATTAGTTCCTGAAGAAGTCTGACAAATGTGTTCCAAAAACATGTCACTATAAAAGCTGTTATATAAACTGCAGAAGAAAAGAAGGTTTGTGTTCATAGTGCATGTTACAGATGATATATTTTATATTTTAGTAGTAGTGTCTTCTAAATTCTCGAAATAAAACTGTCCTGAATTTCTTTGGGGTTTCCATATGGATGTGCAGGCCTCACTGGCACTCGTGTGGATCCATGTGTTGTATTTGGCACGCTGGCTGAGCACGTAAATGTGTTTGGCAGATCTCTGACTCATTCACAAGTGTTAGTGTTAAGTTTGAAGAGGTAAACTCAACTGGTTTACAATTTGTCAAAAGTGCCCCTGCCAATAGGTCCCTTTTTCATTTTATGACAGTGCCAATCAAATTTACAGGAGGGACTCTGAACACTTCTGCGAACTTTAAGGAAAGGGGTCAGGCTTTATTGATGCAGCATCTTAAAATCTTATGACATCTATATCTTTCCTAAAAGGACTTTTGTGTTTGCTTCACTCTGCACTCTCAAGGAAGGAAGTGAGGATACATGCATCTGCAGGAGTTTAGACACCAAGTAATAAGAAAACAACAGACTTAAAAATGGAGATGCACAAGTACAACCGTATCTGTTCACTGTAGCTGTAGTGGTTTCAGTGGTGATACAGCTGCTATGGCTGATCGCAGTGTTGTTCTGTTGGTCCAACACTCTGCAATTATTGGATGGATTACCATGAAATGTGGTGCGGACATTCATGTCCCCCCCAGCTGAATTGTAAGAACTTTGGTGACCCCCCCC
>NW_019524735.1:957714-1018111 GCF_002814215.2 Seriola lalandi dorsalis | reverse complement strand
TCCCTCTAGCTCCACCATCCGTTCAAAATTTAAAATTTTTAACATCCCATCAGCCGTATCTTAATGCTAATTTGCAAATGTCAGTATGCTGCCACACTAAACTGAAATGCTGACCACCCTCTGCCGCCATGTTAACATTGACATTTTGAGGGTTTTAGCATGTTGATGCTTTTCGCTGAAACCGCTGCAGTGTCTTAAGTACAGCTTCACAGACCTGGCAGCATGTTTGTAGACCCTACTTTGGTTAGTTCATATTTGAAGAGAATTTGGATTAGTAAAACTGTCTGATGTAAAGATTTAGTAGCAATTATCATATTTCTTACCTCTACCTTTTCATTATTTCTCACTAGTTGGGCCGCTCCACTCTCAGCTTGAAGAGTTACAAGAGATCCTCCTTGTGCATCACCGTCTACAAGTGTGGTCTGTTACGGTGACGGATGAATAAACGTAAGAGGTGCCAACATTCAGGTAAGCATTTCATTTCTTCTTTTGCCACTGACTGAAGAAACAGTCAAAGCAAAAATGGCTGATGTAAAAAGCACTTGAATCAGTGCTGTGCGTTAGCCGGTCCATTTAATGAGGAACTTTGTATGGGAAAAACATATTGGTGCATCGTTCTACTGAAAAACTGAAATGTCCGTGAGCAAATACATAGAAGCATTTTTAAATCAAGTCAGAACTTCTTATCTTTTTTGATTCTGAGTTTCTCATCAACAGAGCCACATTTATCTGTCTGCATCTACTTGCAGGCTGAGAAATGTGCGCAGTTACTGACTATGCCAAGGAACTCACTGCGACACATCTGGCTTGTCAGCGTACTAGTGCTGTACCATAGCCAGGCAGCTTTGTAACCTCTGGAGCTGAGGGACCGCAGTGAGCATCAGCAGACGATTGTTAACAGCATCTGCGTGTTTCCGACGACAGTGTCTCTAAGACTGGGAGGAGGTGTTCAGACAGCAACAATTAGAGTCCCATCTGAAGAGTGATCATCATTTCAGTGCCACTTTTATATACTTTCCCACAGCCTGTCCCCTGCCCACTGGGACCGCCGATGCTATCTGCTGCCAAGTGTTTACCTAAAATGTCGAAAAGAAAAACATCAAGAAGAAAACAAAATAATCGGCACCGCGTGAAATGAAAATACGGCACTGCACCGTACTGAAGACTGTCATATGTCACCCGTAAAGTATCAGGTGATTATTTCGGGTTTTTCAAATTCATAAGAGGTAACAGTTAAGATGCCACACAAGTCCATATTATCTACAAACTGATACAAGTGGAGCTAATCCAAACACTGACCCACCCTGTGATTGAATATAATTACAGATGGCCTTCCCGACATCTCATTCACTATGAGAGCGGAGTTCGTGTCAGATTTTAACTGAGTAATATATTTTTTTTTAAATGTTCTTTATCCTTTATTCATTTGATTGGAGCTACTGAATGTGCCTGTGATTACCTAACTCTCTTTTTTTTTTTGAGATTACAGTTTTGTTCATCAGCCTCACGCTGACCATGATTTTGAGGTAAGGTTGGGTTCAGCTCAGATCGAGAGGTCACATCCTTCAGTATTTGTCAAGTTGATATACTGCTGGCAGCATAATTGAAAGGCAGGAGGTTGTCGGGCTGGCGGCGCAAGCACTTTACAGAGTGTTGTTTTCTTTGGGCGCATGGTGAATCTCGAACTGCATATTTTTCTTTTTTCCTGTATGGATTTCACATTTGCATGGAAAAATCTTTCTTGTGTGTTTGGATTTCCATTGTGTGGACAACATAAAGGGCTCTGGGATGGGATGTGGGAAAAAGGGAGTGTGCAGTTTGCCTAAGTGCATGTTTTTGATGTCTATTCAACAGCAGTCGGTCAGTGGCTGATGTCAGTACATACACAAAGTTAACGGCCATCCTCTTTCCTACTCTTAAATTCACTGAGGGAAACCAGTAAAAGGCTGCTACTGCAGATATCCCACAATATAAAAATGTGGAACCCTTCCAGTACACACAATGTTCAATCATTATGCTAAGCCCGGAGCACTTTAAACAACCGAAAAATTAAACATTTGTGGTTGCAATGATATAAAAGAACTTGAAAGCTTCAAATTGATCAGGAATCTCTGTAATGTGGACTGTAAACGTGCTGCCCTTTAATTTGAAAATAAGGGCTGATTTTCATATTTCAGTGGTTCCTTAAACACTATTTTGAAAGGAAGCATCTCAGTCATATGATTTGTCCTGACAAATTGTGGTCACGGACCAATTGGGCAAACAATCACTGTGTTACTTTCACAGAAGTATTTTTTAAAGCTGGAAATGAATGTCTGCTCAAAATGTATCCGATTTTATCCTCAGTGCTAATTATTTGTATAAAGCTCAGATTTTCCCATGACTGCTCCTCAGCCTAGTGCAGCAGACACTAAATCCAATGTGGATATTGGCATTCATTTAAAATAAAATCAATAAATACATTTTTTTTTTTTAATATGCACATTTGTCTTCCTCAGTCATCTCTGTCTGGGCTCAGTAGCTCTGCCCGGTTGAACAAAGTTTGCCGTGGCTGGGCCTCATGGAAGACAGAGAGGGCTTGCTGTTTCTTCTGAGCATGTGAAGTACCTGAGCACTTTGTCGCCTCATCAAGTCTGCTTCATGACCTTAGGTAAAGCCTTTGACAGATGCAGGATGTTGTCTCCAGATTAAACTTCCCAAAAACCTGGCACACTTACTTTCCCCATTCTTCTCTGGGTTCCCCTCCTTATTGCTTTTTCCGGCTTCTTTTCGTTGTTGTACAAATGTCCTGAGTATGAGGTGTTTAATAAGTGTCCACATTTCCTCTGTAGGAGGAAATAATAAATCCCAACTCGCTATTTCAATAAACAAAATGTACTACTATCCCTCAACAGCTAATGAGAGAAAAGTGTGTTTGGCACATGCATGTAACAATGATATGCCAGGTGCTGCTATTCTGTTATTGAGACAATCTGGCAAAGACTGTTTCTTGGCATAAACCAAGGCAGTCATAATTTTACTTGACACTTAGCAAGCGAGCGTGAGAGTTTTTTTTTTTTTTTTTTTTTTTTTTTCTGGGTTATAATAGGAACTGACCTTGTGGTCATCAGACTGGAGTCATTGAATAAATATTGGAGCATGAGGTAAAGAAATGTCGAGCTTGAAGCAAACGTCATCGGTCCAATTGTTCCTGCTCATCTCTGTACGCCATAACTCAGGTATGTCAAGCTACCTGCAGCCGGCTTTGCAAGGCCTGGAGCGAGGTAAAAGTCAAACCTGACGACATCAAAAGTATGAGCCTGTTGGCATGAGGGACCGAAATACCTTTCACATCCCTGTGACTGATGTCACCTCCACAGGCTAAATAAAACTATCCTGGGTCTTGTTACACATACAAGTTATCTGAGCAATTAAACTTTATACAACGCACAAAAGTGAGACACACTACAGTAGACAGGATGTTGCAACAGACTAACTTGTCATTATTTTGTTGTGACTGCCACATACTGAATATAAATTAAGTAAAAGTAGCAATACCACACAGTTAAAGTACTGCATTACAAGTAAAAATGAATTCAAATTTAATATTATACCTAAAAATGTACTAAATTGATCTCAAGTAAAAGTGCTTACAATGCAAAATGACCCCTTTCCGAGTATTGTAGTATTATACTTTATATTAACTGGATTATTATGATTAAAACATAAAAGCAGCATTTTTTGTAAGCAGCAATATTGTAGCTAATGTTGTAGTCAAGGTGGAGCTCATTTTAACCACTGTATTGTATATGCTATCCTTTCAATCTATATATAGATTGAATCCATGGATATTTTATAAAACGATCAGGGTAACAAGTAACTGCAGACATCATATAAATGTATTGTGAGTGTGATATTTTACTGGAATGAAGTAAAGTAACATACAGGTCGAGAAAATTATACTTAAGTACAGTACTTGTGCAAATGTAGTTTACTGTTAACTTTTTTACTGCTCTGAATGTTATTAAGCCATTCAGTAACCAGGTGTGAGTCACACAAAATCAACAAATTCAAAACTCAGGTCCTTCAGTTTTCTTTGTTCTTGCTCCTTTTCACCGAGAGGTCAATGTGCAGAGTCAGCAGCAGAGGATTAGGTGTCATCCTCAAGGACTCTGCAGCAGGGTGGATGTTTTCCAAAACCAGGGCTTGAACCCGGCTTCTCCACTTAAAAGACAGCTGTCTCACAGCTCACTCTGCGAGCCTCCCAACCACAGCAACTCTGGCAGCGGCCCTGTCACCGCCAACATGGGGCGGAAAGAGAATCCCTGACCCACGGGCAAAAGACAATAGAAAATATGACATGGGAACGTCTCAGCTGTCTGGTTCTCCAACACTGAACACCACCAGTCAGATCAGTGAGGGGATCCCCAGCTCCAACCTGGGAGCCTGCGCTTAGTTGAGGGAACTGCCTCTCATCCTGTTTTTCCTTTTCCCGTCCTCCGGACGACCACAGCCAGGGATCCCCACGCTTCTTGAAAGTGGAAAATAATGGTCTTGTGTCATCTGTCTGGACAATGACTGACAGTCTCTCCACGTACTCTGAAGCTGTGAAGGGAAAAGGAATTTCCATGAGGGTAAGCAGACATGGGAAGCTCTGTTACAAGTCGGAACCAAACTGGGGAGACGTGGTCACTCGAGCTCACTTTTGTGGTGCTGACTCCTTCAAATCATTTCAGTCATAGGAAACATTGAATTGATAGATGTCATAAATCAATCACTAAATCCGTAATGACATATCAAAGATGTGTTTTTTTCCTTGGGAACAATATTGTCGAGTTTAAGTACAGTACTCAACTAATTCCCTCTCATTAAAACATTCATAACATTTATCACTGTCTTTCACTAACTTGGTTTCAGTTGAAATCAAACACTTGGCTCTGGGCATTTAAGCATGAAAAGAATTAAGGGTTCGGTATGCTTAAAAACTAACTAGGTCGACCGCATTTGATTTTGCCAAGGCTAAAAGCCAGCTCTCATGGCAGCATCACGCTGCCTTCCTGATCTCTCTGCAAGACCTCTGTGTCTTTTGCATGTCTTTGTGGTCACACTATTAATTGTACAAAGGTAGGAGATAATGACATAGGGTTCACAATTGTGGACAGTCTCTCCTCAAAAGAATTTATGGTGTTGTCGAAGAAGAGCAGACGTCGCCAATCGAAGGAAGTGGGCCACTTTCAGATCTGCTTACAAAAATGATTGGATGCAGCCCCTCCTGTGCTTCAAACGCTGTTAAATGATCCAGCACACACTTCGTCTCATGCGTACTGAGGCCTTCGGTGACATCTGACTTACTGGTGTGTTTTTCTTATCACCTATCTTACTAATCTCCATCTGAGCCCTGAACTCAGGATTTTACTCTGTTATTTGGAAAGTCTTCCATTCCTCCAATCTCCTCATCATCTATTTGCATTGGACTCCACTGCTGTCTGTAGATATTGGCCAAATAAAAACATGGCTTTCATCATACCAGGGGGTCAGTTCAACGGTTGGGTCATAGGGGTGGACACAAACATCCCACCCCTCAGTCCTAATTCTCCTGCCGCTTTCTCTTCCAAGACCCATACAAATCCCACACCCAGCAGCCTCCCACAGTCCTAAAAACTGTGCTGCTGGAGAACAAAAAAAGACCAGTGGGGTTCTTTCTTTTGTCTAATCGAGGTTGGCTTTCTTTCTCCCAGCCTGGGCCTGCTCTGTGCTACAAGGGTGCAGCTCCACTGGCTTAGGCCACTGGTGGCACCTGTCTCCTCTTCAGCGCCCGGTCGGGGAGACTGCCCTGCTAGTCTTGATCCCTGCACTAATTATTTTCAAAGCAGCCGGGATTTATATCACACTCATGCAGGCGCCAGTGGCACTACAGCTCCCCCAGGAAGCTGCTTTTCAGGCTTTTCTCTCTCGCTCGGTGGGCAGAGATTGTCACCATTGATGTGAGCGGCGCACAGGCACCACAGAAGCATCTGGCCAGCTGGTTGGATATGGATGGTTTCCAGATTGGGATTGCTTTAGTGCATTTACAAATCGTCTCAACATTTGTTGCTCAGAAACACAACAAGGTTATTCACTAATAATAAATTATTTCTCTTTGTCATGAGTTGGATATGTGTGTTTGCCAGCTGTACTCTTACATTGGGGTCAGGAAAAGAGTCTCAACAAAGCTTATTGATCAGGCACTTTTTTACACAAAAAAATGCTATAAAAAAGGTTAAGATGCAGACAAAATAAAGTGTGTTTCTAGTAAATGGATTTGCAACATGTCCTTTAATTATTATCTTGGTAAGCCACTATGAAATCAAAGCTGGTTCCATTTTCTTGGCAGGTGCCCAGATTCTTCTCAAGCTGACGCCACATCCAGGATGTAAGGCCGTCCATTTTATAAATAGGTGAAACATTATGGTTCAGCAGACCGTAAAACACACAGGAACTTCATCTGTGACCTTTTTCATACAGTAGCCAATTCTCTTCTCTCTTTGTTTTGTGCAGAGGTCAATCTGGATCATTAATTTTACGGGCTCCCCGGAGCTAAGGTGCATTCTTTGATGTTTTCTGATACACTGCACTTAACATTCCCCACGTACTTCTCATCACTCTCAGGCCTGACGTGACTCACAAATAAGTTATATCCCACGCAACACACACACTCATCTAACCGCTGGGGATAATAAGGAAAAGGCATGCGTTTTTGGCTCTTTGCCATCCTACAGCACAGCTGAGATAAGGTCTCAATTTGATGATGTTGCTTGAGGTATGAGGCCAACTTGTGGGGTGAGTGTACTCCTGACTTGGGCAGCACACACGCAGCCACAGCTACAGAATATAAAGGTCCAGTTGACACCGATTCAGTTCTTCGGTACGAGGAATCCCCTTCTTGCTCTGTGAAAAGGAACTTCATGAATGAAATAATGACACAAGTTGAATAAATTTCGATACATTTAAAGTCAACCTCACTTTTTGTGAGGGAAATATTTAAGAAGTGGAAACTACATTTGGACACGTTTGCGCAAACTAGCTTTCAAGTCTGTCAATTCATAGAAATGGCTGACTGACTTTTGAGGGTTTTGCTAGGAGAAAACACTCAACTTCTGCTGCGAGCTAACTACAAACTGAAGTACATAACAGATCATAATAAGCTAGTCTTTCACAACATTCAACATTTGAATGACCTGTCAAGTTTGTATTCCACTCAAAGGGGGAAGCTAGCAAGCAAGCCTAACTAACCCACATTCGGAAAGTGGAAGCTAGTTGGCTTAGCTTTCTAACATTGTTATTATTTTACAGTTATTAGGAATCCCCTGTGTACTTAGTGCTGATTGTCCCACATTATTCAAAGGAGGGGTTCTAGCTAGCATGACCTTTTTCGCTTTCATTCTTGTTCTGATACAGTTTTGACCAAATGACGACAAAAGTGAAAACAAGCATCACGAAAATATACAAACTTATCTGACTACACAGTTAAGCTGTACTATTGTTTTATATTGGAACATAACTTGTGATAAGAGTCTGGTGATAAAGATCCAGCCACTTCTCCTTACTCTCATTTCTTTCTCCTCCATTTTAGCCATTGTTATGAAATGTTTACACTTCCCAATCTGGCAGGTCCATAAAGACATGTTTGTCTGTAATTGACCAACTGGCAGGGGTGCTGTTGCTCCTTATTGCCTACAGGTAAAAAGCCTTAAAGTTATTCACTCTGCGTCCCTAAGGAATCCTAGAAAAAACAAACCACCATGTTTGACCTTTGCAGAGACTCTTGTAGCAACAAGCTCCTCTTACAACTCATATCAGCTTCCATTGAAGTACAAACAAAGGCTCAGTAATAGTAACCAAACAGACAAGCTGAGCAGAGGTCTGGCATAGCCAGGGGAACATTATGAACACGAGGCAAATCCAGACTACGTTTAGACACTTATTATGACCAAAAACAATAAATAACAGTTTTTAAGTGGATTTCCATGTCTAGTATTTGTGGACAAGTGGTCTATTAAAAGCACCAGTTTGATCATTTCCATTAAAAAAAAAAAAAACTCTGATCAATAGAAGCTCACATTTGACATCAAAAGTCACAGTTTTCCAGCTTATATCCACAGTGACACTGGAGAGGATGGTACTGCCAGGGGAGAAGCCCATTACAACTGATTTTATAAATATTTAGGCTTAGCCACATTAAGCTGATTTGGGTACTTTACTCTGCTGGTCTGCCGTGAACACTTGAGTCTAAATCTGCTTAATTTGTACTGTGCCACTCCGCGTGAGTTTTGCATTCTCCTGAGATAATATAAATGCCTGATTTTGCAGTTACATCACCACACATTTCTTTATATTTAATAAGCAATTCATGGACGCCATGAGGCTTTTAACTTAGTCGCTGACAGTTTCTTAGAATTTGATCTGGTGTTTTTGGAGCCTCTGAATAAAAAGAAGGCTCCCGTCATCAGCTGGGAAAGTCTGAGCAGATCTGTGATAATTGATTTGGGAAGCAAAGACCCTAGAAATCCTGGCACTTGTGAATTGTGGGTGAGTAAGTGTCCAATACCAGGTTATTGTGGCGAGACAGCGGAGATGTTGTGGTCAAGGGCTAGGCTAAACTCTCTGGGTGAAGGGTAGTGATGCCTGTGGTTGACTGAAAGAACAATTACTGGAAGATTAAAAAGGACTTCAAGAGAAAACACGATGAGGATTATAAAGAGCTGAAATAGAGATGTTTGTTTTTCCACTAAACGCTTTGCTCCATTTTAGATGTTCGACATTTTTGTGGAGCTCAATCAAAAAAGGGGATGCAGACGAAAAGACTGTGGTTCATCTTTGATCCCTGGTCTCAAGGTGCTGGCTCTGACCACAATGCAAAAAAGGGAAACTGATTCTGTTATAAAATTAACTCGAAAGGGTGTGTTTCATACCAAGAACTGGACCCAATCTATTTCAACAAAACTGAGTCTACAGCAATGCTAGCAGCTCTGTGAGGCTCTACTCAGGTACAGTGGTGCTAAAAGCTAACATCATCATGCTAAAATGTTGACAGTGATGATGCTAACATGCAGAAGTTCATTAGATATAATGTTTATCATGTTTATTATCTTAGTTCAGCGTGTTGGCATGCTAACAATTGCTCATTAGCTTTAAATACAAAGTACAGCTATCAGCAATTTTGACCTCATGATGATGCTACAAAATAGAAAGTGAAGTTGTTACCTTAGGACCAGGAATGTCTGTAATAAATTTCATGTCAATCCATCCAGTAATTGTTGAGACATTTCACTCCAAACTCATTAGTATTCATCCTCTGGGGGCTATGAAGGTCTGTGCAAAAAGTCTGAGTCAATTCATCTTATAAATGTTGAGATTTCACCGGATAAGTGAAAAATCTGACCTGCTGGTGGTCCTAGAAGAAAAGTCAGGGGCTCATCAAGGTCAGCAGGAATCATCCTCTGGGGGCCATGAATGTCTGTGCCAAATCTTTCTACAATCCATCCAATAGTTGTTGAGATAATTCAGTGTGAAGGTATTCGGTGGTGGGCAGAGCAGCATTGCCATCCCTAGAGCCATGCCAGTAGCTTGGCTAAAACATTACTTTGGAATTAAATATTGCATGTTTGTATTTCTGTGAAAAAGGCACCCAAAATATTTACAGTGATACCCATCAAAAGCCCCTCCTTTACTGCTTATCAGCGCTGGGATTCGTTCTGCAGAGAGCTTGTTACCCTCACTAGCCTCTCCCTCATTGAATCTACTATCTTGGGCAGAATTCTTAACACAGCCACCGAAGAGCCAATGACAAGCTGGTCACACAAGTATTATGTTTTATGTTTTCCCCATTGCTGTCTAATGTTTCACATTGAGGTTGGGACCATCAAGCAAACTACTGCTCACAAAAGAATGGGCCCATTGATTCCCAGAGGAATAATTTTAGTGGAGGGAGTATTTAGCACAGGCCCAGCTAGAGAGAGCTATTAGCTGCTTCTCCAGCTCTGTGATCCATGACTGGAGAGGCTCAGTGTGAGGAGAGAAAGAGGACCCTCACCTGGCACCCATTTCACACACTCATTTCACCCTGCAGGCAGTGCTGAAATCATGTTTCATGGTCTCATCTCAGCCATAAAAACGCAGATAATATGACTTCCTTGTCATATTTTTTATCTGCAGCCTAAAACAAACAATGCGTCTGATTTTACAGCAGTTTTATCTGTGGATATGATAGCACATAGGAGACAAAAAGACAAAAAGACCTGGAAATGGTCTGTTGCATCTGAACCAGCAAACTCGCAGAGATATGGCATGAACAATATCAGAACGCAGGAAAGTAGCGTGTTTGCTTCTGTGCATAAACCATACCCTCTGAGATTGGGCCTGAATCCCTCGTTCTCAGGAGAAACCAAAGTGGTCCATCATTACCTCCTCTAAACTCCCCCTTTTCCCATTTCAGCACCACACTGAGCTAAGATATCAGCTAACACATTATCCTCTTAGCCCTGGAGACTGATAGCCAGTGAGGGCCTCGAGCCAGGAGCAGCCATACAGGTTCAGAGAATAAAACAGGCGTAGCAGTTACAGCAACAGTAAACTTAACACACATCTGATACAGCTCACTTATTGATCTGTTGACCAACTGCAATGCATGCAAATTGCACATTTAAATGTCTTTGAGAAAAAAAGAAAAACAGATTTGACAAATGTGTTCTTTCATGTGGTCATACATACAGTAAATATCTCCTACACAGAGCATATAAATCTTATTATGAATTTTTGTTGTTTTAGCTCTATAAAAAAGCTGCAAATATGTGAATCAATTAGCTATAAGGCTATAGAATCAAATAGATATTTATCATCCATTGCAAGTTGTTGTTTTTTAGTGATCAAGCCATTGTAAATTAGAAGAAATTAGCCCCACCCTGTCCATTCTAGGGCTACACTAACACTGCGGTAAGACCATTAGTATGGGAGAGTAACGTCAAGCCATTATCCCAATATCACTGAATATTGGGTGACATTATCCTGTCTGTGTTGCCCACCATGACTGACTTTTTCAAGAACATTTGATTGTATTTCTTGGCCCAGACCACTCTTTGTCAGCAGAGGAAGCCAAGCCCACCAGGTTTTTATGATTAAGAGGACAAAGTCTGGAGGGTTTTATTCCAAACAGCTTGCCAAGTCATTTTATATCACTTCAACAAGCCAAAAACTGAACTTATGAAATTACGTTAATAGCTGTCAATGTAGAAGAAACAAAAGGTCCATAATGGGTGAGAGATGTTTTACAAGCATTCCTCAGGCACCATGTTTTTCATCAGAGCTCAGAGGCATTTTACGTAATAGCTTGAGCCCTAAAAGTGAGATGTCATGCAGCTAAAAACATTACAGCAGCCCCACATGCTGGCAGTAGCCCAAGATGCACCTGCACTTTCAATTACCCAGCAAGCGTACTTCTCTCTGCTAGTCTAGACACCCAGCACCTGCTGTACATTAATCTGTGACGTTCTCCGCTGCCGGATATTCCCAGTTAACAAGACAACATCTGATTGCCACACCTTTCCCTCCTGCCCAGCAGCTCCACGCTCCTCGGTTTGTTCCTTGGAGGCTGGAATGCTCACGTTTACTTATAACTAACTGATACCTGCCACCGGGTGTGTGTGGTTTAGGGCTCGCAGGCGAAAGCCAGGAAGGTGGCAGATCCGCTTCACATGAATTTGCCGTTTTGGCAGGGGCATCGTCAACCTGGATGAAATTGAACACCTCCATACTGCTTCACTGGAAGGTTACAGTGTCTCTGGATGTGGTCCACGGGCTTGGTTCTCGCCAGCCACACAGTGACGTCATTATTCCCTGTAGTCACACCTCAAAGCTGGCTGCGAATTAAAAGGATCACAATTTGTGAGCTGCATGCTCACATTTTAATGACCTCCAGTTTTTTCAACACCATTAAACTCAGCATGCATTCTGCTTTTACACATACAGTACACCGCATACAGTACGAGCCACCCAAATGTTCTGGTAAGTCACCTAGAACTGCATACTCAAGTCTTAAAACATGCTGTAATATGAAAAAAAGGTCTTTCAAAAACAGTGATGTAACACGCTCTTTCACTAAAACTCTGTTCAGTTTCTTTTTGTTTGACTTTTAGTTTAAAGGCATTAAAGTTTTTACTGTTTTGTAGAGCAACAAAACCTGGAGCAACAAACTGCTCAAGAAAAAAAAGCTCAGCAAGATCCCAGCAGACAGCTGTGCACTCGTACAGGAGTCAACACATTACTAATACTAGTATGTGACTGGTATGTACATTTAACTCAAATGTCATAGGTCATTTTACAGAAAACACACCTGTTTTATAATTAATTGTATTTTTTGGCTGGACCAACAGGTGGTGCAGCCACGGCTTGCAGCATCAGCACTATGTTTAATAAGTTTTAAAAACTGGCAGACTCCAGCCTCCAGTTAGATTAACAAGTTTCACTCCCTAGAATCTCAGTAGAACTGTGGGTCAGTCACCATTGTGATGCAACAATATTATAGTTGTGTTGTGCATCTTCCCCCCAATGTCCAAATCTAATCAGTAGTGTGGTCAAGTGCTGAAAGGATTAGTTGATTAATAGAAATAAACACATAGCAACATTAATCCGTTATCTAGCAACAACGTTTCAACTTTTTTTTTTGCATTGCATTTGTGTTGTGGCTTCTCTATTCGTGTTGTAGCTTTTGCAATCGTGTTGTTGCTTTTGTATTTGTGTTGTGGTTTCTGCATTGTGTTGACCCGTCTGGGCCATCGCAGTTGTTTGGTTGGACAAAACAAGCTATCTGAAAATGTCACATGAGGCTCTGGGATATTCTGATGGCCATTGATCACTATTATCTGATGTATTATAGACTAAATGATGATTTGATTAGTTGGAAGATAAAAAGATGATGTCATAATGAAAGGAATGATTTCTCCCAGCCATAGTGTGGTCTGATATACCATTGATCCAGGGGAAAATATATGATTAAGAAGAATATGAATAAACAGAAATCGTTTGACGGAGGCTCACGGTTGGCAGCCAGAGCAGAATGTTTGGTGAATTGTTTGGTGAACTGAAGCATCAATACTTCCAAAAATGTCTTGTGTCATTTGACTGGTGTGCACTGTGAACGATAACAACCTGAGGTCACTGCGATTTCAGACTGCAAGGTGCACTCATCTACCCTGGTTGGCTGCAGCCAAGGAATGGAGCGCCCACTGACAGCTGCAGCACCGTGTTGAGTAAAGTGAATGTAAGGAAACACAGAGAGAAGGAGACAGTTGCTCAACCTGTCGACAGCTTCGCCATAATTCAATAAGTCAAGGTGGAGGACCATTCCTGCGAGGCTACAGCAGCTCCGTAAATAGCTGTCTAGCATGATGAGTGTTTTTTTTTCCATGGTAATCTTGCTTGTCTCTCTCAACAAGACCTGCAAACATAATTGAAAACACGGACGTGAAAAAACACAAGTATCACTGACACAAGGAATGTTTCTTTGTCCTGGATGGTTACGCTTTCACTGTCCTGTTTTAACATGTTCCAAAAATCTCTGAATCTGTCTACAGGTCAACATGTTCGACAATGCACCCCTTGTTCTATTATCTTTAAAATGAAATTATTCATCACTGTTTTCATGCATGATGACAATGTTTCTCATGTTTACATTGCCAAGGAAATACTGCTCTGTCAGTGTGCTACGAAGAAAAACATTGGTTTAAGATTTTTGGGCATGATTATGGTGTTTGTGCAATTTGTCTTTTCAAAAAGTCAGCTTAAAAAACGCTAACATATTGCCAATGGGGCCTGCTTTTTTTGTATGCCGAATTCCCCCTGTATTTTTTTTTATGTTTTACAATCTCAAAATATTACCAAATACAAATCACGAAGTGTAGTGTAGACAGTAGTTAAGGACTTTTTGGCAAACCTACCGCAGACTGCTGCTTCAATTTCCTCTTCAAATTCCCCTTTTTGTCGAATAGAAGCGGCATTTCAACTTTCCCACCATCTCCTCTCAATATATCTGCCCCACTTCAATTGTGACTTAAGTCTCTGTTGGACCCTGGCCAGCGTGTTAACTCCAGCTAAATCAATGGATTAACAATTTAGCCCATCCCCACCACACACACACACACGCACACACGCACACACACACACACACCACCACCACCACCAACAACACTAATCTTAAGGAGCTGACCTCAGCCAACAAATGACCAAACTCACACAAAATGGAGACCCGCCCCCACCGACAATGTGGTCTTTCCTTTTCTTCTGTCCTTATGAGAGGCTCCTATTGAAGCAGCCAGCCACACTTGTTGAGATCGTGGTGACAGATCCTCAAGTACCTCTCTGTTAAACGAAGCCCCACTATCCTTTGGGATTCAATTTAGTTGGCCAATGCTTGTCACAAAAACAGCAAGGGTGGGAATCAAGCTAAAGCAAACTATCTTGCATTTATAGACGGGATTATGATCTCCTTAGCTCATATTCCCACACCAAATTTGTCGTTGGTGTTGTAACCGTAGAAGCGGTGAGTGAATGAATGAGCCGCCTTTCCGTGTGCCACACGACTTTAGCCTATTTGTGTTACACTCTCTTAATTTATGGGCAATAGCAATGGTTTCACTACCTCCAGTTAGCAGGCAGTGCTGGTTGTGACCCATGAGGTCAGCGTTACTGTTGAAGCCGTGCCACAGTGTCTGGTACAGTCAAGCGGGCAATGTGCAGCTGTGTAGGACTCTGGGCTGGAGGGCTGCTCACACATACACACACACACACACACATACACACACCATGTTGTCACACTGTTTGTCATTCCTCGTGTCAGTCATTCTGAGTTCTCCCAGGCCAATGTGAACACATTTAAGTGAGAGGATGCAGGAGGAAAAGTACAGCCTCTTCCTGTGTTAGCATCAGTGTTTCCCATATTTTAAAGCGTTCCCATGCTGTCCAGTGTACATATGTTCCAAGAGCTACCACTCATCACCGTGAGTACATGTATGAGCCTTTATTTTAGTCAGGCATTTTTCATGATCAGCATGGATCATGGCACATGTTAACTGCAAGCTTCAATAAATGTCTATGGCAATGGGATTTCAAGAATGTGACATAAGACACTTTATTGTCATTGTTGTCTGATAATCCTCAATCATCAGAACAACAGTTAGAACACTAGAAAATAAAGGTAGATTGAAATATACATACAAATAATATGTATTGCACATCTATAGAATGAGGCAATCTATACACATATTTTAGCTTATAAAGTGTAACAAAGACATTTCAATTAAACAGAATTTATATTTGTGTCTTACACGGTTGCCTACATGTGTGGGCTCTGTAGTTGCATCCTCCCAATGAGCACCTCCTCTGTATTTAACTACAACATCATATACAAAGAAACCACATGGAGTTAATATCTTATAGTTTCCTGAAAAAGAACTATGTAATTTGGTACTAATTACAAGGAAATTAACAAATTTCTTGACAGAACAGCTCCACATAAAACTAATTAAATAAATATTAGTTGGGCAGCTGTGGCTCAGGAGGTAGATCAGGTTGTCCACTAATTAGAAGGTCGGTGGTTCGATCCCCAGCTTCTCCAGGCTGCATGTCTTAGTGTCCTTGGGCAAGATACTGAACCCCACATTGCCCCCGATGGCTGTTCTATCATCGTATGAGTGTGATGTATGAACGTGAGTGAATGGGTCAGTAAGGTCAGTAAGACTACAAAAGCGCTATGTAAGTGCAAGTCCATTTACCATTTATGCATCAATTATTTATTCACTATTGGAAACTTAGTTCTCCATACAGAACATGTTGAATTGTATGCATGCACTGAGTTAAAGACTTAGACTACCCAAGCAATTCATTTGTAATAAATGAATTTGAAGTTCACTAAATTAATACTGTCTCCATTTACCCTGTAATTTCGTAGTTCCAAATTACATAGTTCTTTCCAAACTTGTTTGGAAATGATAGGACCTGTAAAGTAAAGCACTGTGGTTTTCTCTTTGCATGTCTCTGGTGCATAGTGAAGACAACATCAAGCAAACTGAAGAAAGAAATGCTCAGTAACATGAACGGAATGAATTTATGTGAACACATTTACCTCTATAGCGTACCTATTGATGAATGCAAGTCAATAGCAAAGACAAGGCAAACCTTCTCATCATTGTTCAGTATAACAGCAACTAGCATAGCACAGCCATCCCTGAGGAACTTACAAGGTCACACAAGTATAAATTCACTGGTTTTCAAAACATTCTGCTGCCTTTCATACCATTAGGTATAGCAGCAGGCTTATTTGCCCTCTTGTGGATTCAACAAACCCAGGTTTTATGTTGGGTGCTCAGTGTGTCTGGCCTCCGCAGCATCATCCATCCATCCATCCATCTATCCATCCTGTTTCTTCCATCTCATCTCGTTCTGCATTCTCTGGGTCAGAGGCGCCTGGTCTAGCCGCGGTGCCATGTATCCTAATCACATAAGCACACGGACTAATCCTCAGGACAGCTGGGGAATCTTTACTGCACAATTGAAGCATGAGCTGGACAGCAGCTTCATGCCCCATCTTTGTAAACCCTCTTACTTTCATCGGCCTGCCATTGTAACCCCCTCTCTCCCACCCCACCAAAACACACACACACACACACACAGTCACCACAACTACAAATAATTTCCTCACCATCACCCCACATGCAGACACAAATGAGCGGTCGTAGGTCAGCACAGCTGCTGATAGAAACTTCCAGGTCCTCCTCGATTCACAGTTGAACAACTTTCCCTTATGTGCTTATATAACGTCAACATTTTGGGAGAAAACAAAACCCACAATTTGTCCCAGTAGTTAATATTTTATACATCCCTGATGCACAAAACAGGTGGTGACCTGGTTGTAGGAAATTTCTCCATCGCAATTGTAAATGGCTGTTCTACTCTGACATTTAATACTGTGTACTTATGGTATTGAATATCTATTCAGTGATCTCTGAAGTACTTACTGTCTAAGTAAATTGATGGACTGAGGACTATGTGTCCATCGCATACATCCTACTGGTGATACATCAGAACACTCTCTTGTCTAGGATATCTACCATGATGAACTGTTTTCCTGAAAACAGTCTCTGTTAGAGCAGTTAGAGCATCCATCTCCTCTGAGATCCTGATGAATAATGGAGTAATAGGAGGAATTTCCTCAAGAATAAAATGTTTCTAACCCTGCACCTCTCCTGGTGAGCGCTCCAATTCTCCTGGTGCAATTTGCGAGAGCAGCAGGCTTGCCAAAAAACCCAGGCGTCTACACAGATCTATGTTTATCCCATCCCCCTAGAAACCCAGCTATGGGGTCTCTGGGGCTTTCCCCCTCTCCCCAAGTATGTTTGCCAATGAAAGAAACACATGCTCCATTATTATTTATAGAATAATTTGTTTGTTTATTATTCTGTTTTTCCAGAAGGAGAATGTGGACTCAGGTCTACTCTGATTCTCTACAGTTTATAGGCTCTCTTGAACTCTTCATTTGGACTTCGGTAGACGTGCAAGCATATTATAACAGAAGGAAGGGGTTTTGAAAAATGAGCTTTGTCATGTGAAGCTGACATTTTTATGATTGTGAGCAAGTGTTGAAAAACCTCCCGAGCCAGTTATCATCATTATCCATCGCTTCTTGTGGGGAGGCCTCAGACATGGTCAATAAGCTTTCTCCCTAGTCAAAAGGGGATGGAGTATGGAGCAGTTCACTTCCAGTAAGAAAAAAAAAAACTGATAGTTTTTACAGTACATGCATCACAAGACATATTCAAGATATATTACAGTTGAATGCTCTTCCTGGCGTTTAATCATTTGAGCAGCCTGTCCTGTTATCTTTATTGAGGCGATTATTGAGTTAATATTGCCATTACCTCAGAGGTATATAAATGAAATGTGTCTCTTTGTCGCTAAAAGCTCTATAAACTACTTCACTCAACCTGACTGACAGTCTACATGCTGATTCGAACAAAGTCATCGTTGTCTGAACAGCAGATCCGCACCAGCAGATATATACAGTGCACTAAGTATTTTTCCTTAATGCACTGCATTTTCTTAATTTGCTCCTGTTTTGAGAGATGCTGAGATCACATGTTTTTCCAGGCATGAGGGACAAGCGGCAGCTCTGACAGGTACTTAACAACAATCAAAAACAGTTATAAACAGGGTAAGCCATTGGGCAGGGCGCAGGAAGGAGGCGAGGAAGGCACATACCCTTCAGACCCCTATCACACTTTCCAGAGAGGAACTCGCTTTTTCCCAACGCGCTGAAAAAAAATCATAAATCTGTGAGTTCCACAGACCTGTGGCATGAGCTAAGGTGTTTTTATAGTGCTCTACACATATGTTTCACCCGATGAGTCGGTCTCTGAGCAGCTAATGCTTAGATTCTCATCAGTTACCCTCAAGTCTTACATTTTTGTTGAAACTTTTGTCAAATTTTACTGTTTTCTCTTTTTTCCCAAGTATTCAATACTGAATTAAAGTGAGATGATGTATGTTTTGAAATAAATAACACATTCTTCCTCATGAAAATGACGAGTTTGAATTCCTAACCAATACAACACACTCCTGTTTAGGTTAATATACTTAGGGGTATTGCTGCTACAGCCTAACTTGGTCTAGTTTGAGCATGTGGCTTTTGGTAGCTAATATTAGATAATGTTAGCAAACTTTAGATGTTACTGTGGAACTGCCATTACTGAGTCACTTTGTTAGCTTCAGGCTAGCTTCCCTGTTCATGTCTGGGTGACTCCGTAATTAAAGCGTCATTCGTGACATATATACAGTACATTCATGTAAAGGCCCTGAAGGGAACAGTCGTGGAACAGTTTTAAAACACTTTCTCTTGTGTCACATGAGAGATTTCTATGATTTATGTTTTTCTCTCTGCACCTCTCACTCAATTGCAGTGCGGGAGGCTTAGTCAGAAAAGGTATAAAAAGGTATTTCTGTGCACCAATCAGAGTTTTAGCAACATTTAGTTCAGCAGTGCCAGACCATTACTTGGCCAGGCTCAGGACCTTCCTGGAGCCTTTTCATCACCGAGAGGTTGCCAGGTTCGCTGTTTCCTCCTGTTTCCAGTCTTTATGCTAAGCTAAGCTAACCACCTGCTGCTGGTAGCCTCATGTTTACCACACAGACATGGGAGTGGTATTGATCTTCTCATTAAACTCTTGGCAAGAAAGCATATAAAGCACATTCCTCACAATGTGAACTCTTCCGTTAAAGGGCTGTTCTGTGGTCTTTTTGCCACTAGTTTTCTGTGTCACTGGTTCTGCATCTTTGACTATGCATTTCATGCCATGAAATATGCATCCAGTTACATGATCCAGCACAAGTAGACCACAATCAACACTCCTCAGCAAATCATCCACAAGGCAGCACACATACATCCTGTGCAGTGAGGTGATGCTGGAATAACAAATCCTCTGCCTCTTTCAGCAGTTCAAGATTTATCTCGCTGTCCACTCTTTCTGCTTGACAGCCTGTTGCATGTCCAAGCAGACCATGAGGATGAGAGTGGGAATGGAGGGTAGTCAGGAGGACGAGGGGGGGGTGAAGTTTGCTTGATTTTTTTTTTTCTCTACCTTTTTTTTTTTTTTTTTTCAGTCTGCGCTTTAGTTGCACCCACTTCCTTCATGGTAACAGCTGTCAAAACGTTGTCGGATTACAGCACACCACAAAGTTACAGCTCATATTAGAGCCTGGTACAGGGCAGGAAGTTAGGAGGAGTCCGGCGAGCGAGGTACTTTAAAGCCTCTCAGTTTCTCGGAGCAAAGCAGCTAGGACCCAGGGGAGGAATAGCTAACACCAAGAGGGTGCTACTCCTGCACTGCTAATTTCAGTACACGCGTCAGGGATATCATGGGCTTTTCCACTGATGTTTTAGGTATTAGAACAGATACACTCTGTAATTGTGTTTTGTTTTCGCAACCAGACATGAAGCTCCTATTCACAGCCTGGGATCACAAAGCCTCCTTTCTCCTGGATTAGTTGAGCGTCGAGGCTTGTATGATGAGGCCACAAGATATTTGCAAGATTGTTGAGAGAGAAAACTCCCTGAAATCTCCACTCATCTGCTGAGGGAATAGAGCTTGTTGAAATAACAGCGGTTCAGCAGGGTAATTCTCCAGCACCTATGTATGTCCGAACACTGTAAACGCAACACAGGAATGTTTATATCTTGCACTAATTAGTTTCATGGTAACTTTGTTTGACATTGAAGTAATAAACATCACTACATCACTGCCATGGTCGTGTGCAGTCCAATATGACTGAGGCCTTGATAATCACTTTACACTAAATCAATATAAGATGTCATAGCAACCTGAGGGTGATCGTGCATGAAACTGTGAAAATCCAACAATGTCTGTATCAGATTCCTATAAACACATAACCTCAACAATGATGTCTGATTACATAGCACGACGGCCTTTTTGATTCAGTCAGTATTCTCTTATCAAAAACGTCGACCTCAGACATCAGACAGCATTTTCCGGCCAGGTCCATCCCATTTGCTGCTGTTGCAAAGGGGGAAAATACCCTCCATGATTGTGTGAATGGAGGTTTTTTTATTTTTTATCTCTCAATAAAATTGTTTGGTTTAAAGGTTTAAAAGGATTAGACTTTTATTATTATTTCAGTTATACAGTGCTCTACATTCTGCCTCTCATTCACTCACTCTTGCTCCAGGACATGTTGACATGTGGATAGGAGGCCCCAGGGATCGAACTGCAATGAATGAATGACCCTCTCTTCTGTACCTCCTTTTGTAAAAGACAAATGCTGCTTGGATAACATCTATTTAATCCCCCAGTGTGTTAAAGGAATTTGTTGAATCCTGAGATTTGTTGCTAGAACTGCTCATTTATGAGGACATTTTCATGACTTCAAAATATGCATCAGTACGACTTCAGCTATTTTGATGATGTTTTCAACTTTATTCATTATTCAATTACACAACAGACCCCAATTAAAATACTTTTTAAAATCAGTAATAAAAGGCCATTCGGTAATATCACATCAAGATAGTGCCAGCGAAGAATGAAACCACACATGAAATAATTTAAAAATTCATTTATTATTTCAGATTTCTTTCGCCTTTGTTATACAAAGATGTTAAATAACTTAAATACATTCTTACCAGTCATTTGTGATCTGTTTATACCTACAAGCTATACACATGAGGTAGAGGAAAATAATTTAGGGTTCCCATAAGACATGAATAAGTGAACATGGACAAAGCTTTGTTGGTGTAGTATCATCACAAAAGGGTAATACGTGTGTTGGTGTGTTTTATCTTTGTTTTTACAAGCACAGCACAAATCCTAACAAAAAGTACATGTACATGTAAATTGATCCAAAGTTGAGTATAAATCATCAACATCATCAGTTTATACTGTGTCACATGGGCAACATTACAAAGCCAGAGTCTTTTTCACAAAATAGTCAATTATGCAAACAGATCAAATCCTATTAAAAATATTGTTGACGATTGTGAATACTTTCGGAAAAGTCTCATTATTGTGTGAATGAATGAAAGACAGCTAAAGGTGAGTTGATTCTAAATTTGTTAGGATTTGTTAGTGCTCAGTCAACAGCAAACATTGAGATATGAAATGAAATATGTTTAAAGTATACACTGCTTCTTGAAGCCTCCACCCCGAAAGGAACAAACACCCGAAAGAAAAAACAGTAAAAAATACAGGATATAAAATCAATTTAGACTTTGACGTTATTTACACTAAACACATGCTCATAATATATTTAAAAATAATTTATCTTTTACTTTTTTTTCTACAAAATAGAATTTTGTACATGATCCACTGACGACTAAACAGTGCAGAGTTTTGGATTTGAGAATATGGACGACTGTGACATCTAAAAACCAACTGGCTGCTGCATCATGCTTCTCGGGAGAAATTTTAGGCCTATGTACAATCTATAAACAAACAAAAATGCACTCAGTGTGCATTTAGTATTCCTGTCATGCCTGTTTTGAATCCGTTCAATAGTAGAGTGTGTTTGGGCCGAGGAGTGTGTGTGTATGTGTGTACGTGTGTGTACGTGTGTGTGTGTGGGGGGGGGGGGACGCACACACCAGAAGCTGTGGGAAGCAGGCATTTATGCTTCGAGTCTCAGCATAGCTATTATGGTTTCCATGTAGCGTGCAAAGTTCTATGTATATGTTTTGACCAGTCTTTATTTGGCATGCCTCCTCATATCAAAATGCTTGGAATTCATCTCCTTAGGACAAATAAGCCAAGCAAGGCTCTCTTCCTAAAGCATGATTTCTGCTGTAGAGGATAATGGTTTGATTTCAAATATCATGTATGATAATCAACTTTGAACGCTAAACCATCTGTTTAGACATTTTTAAGGATGTTTTGGCATGGTGCTATATCACTGTACAATCTGTAACTGTGTTGTTACAGCAGCTGCGTGCTGTTTTCCGACAATGCCTTGCCCCAACGTTTCATATTGATACCAATTTCTGTTTCAGTTGCTTGTGAGAGTGGAACATGTGCCTCACTTTTGTCTTTATACCACAGGAGAAGAAACCTTTGCTATTTACAATTTAAAAAAAAAAAAAAAAAAAAAAAAAAAAAAAAAAAAGATATTCTGTACTGTACTGTATCTATAAATACAGAACTTTAAATACTTTAAAGGGCTTTTGGGCTTCAGTGCGTGAATGGCGCTATAATACAAAGCTGGGTCCCTCACTCAGTAGTTAATTCACACCCATCGAAAACAAGGCATATAAGGTCCTATATCTTATAGCATATAACATAATGTTCCCAGAAGCTAAGTGCTGAGAATACAATGAAATATTATTGTCTGCATTTGTGTGTACAGAGGCATTTCTCATAAAATTAAACCTTTGACTTCATGGTTATGTCTTAGAACAATAATTTGACATTTTGGGCAAAACACTTATTTGCTTTCCTCTGGAAAATTAGGTGAGAAAAGCGAATCCGCTCACATATCTGTCTGTTAATATGAAAGTACAGCTAACAGGTGGTTAGCTTAGCCGAGCATAAAGACATGAGGAAATGAGGGTAGACAGCTGACGGTAACGACTCAAACCTAATTAACACATTGTACCCTGTTTGATCAATCTGTAAATAAACCAAACCAATGTAATAATGACAAGTTGTAGTTTTACAGGGCGTTTCCTCAGACAGAGCCAGGCTAGCTGTCTCTCTCTGTCTATTTATGCTAAACTAAGCTAACTGACAGCTAGCTGTAGCCTTAAGTGGTATCAATCATCTAACTCTCGGCAAGAAAGAAAAGTGTATTTGCCAAAACGTCAAACTATTACTTCACTGTAGTTGCATGGCAGGGTTCAGTATGCTGCATTGTGTTAACTGTGTCACTGTGCACCAAGCAACAACACGAAAAAGCAAATTAACTCAACACCGACACTGACTTCTGAATGAAGACAGCAAATCTGCAAAACCCCAATGTTTGCATTTAGACTCAATTTGCTGAACACTACGCAAATATTAGTCCTATAAAATATATTTATATTAGCTATGAGGCTTACGCTTTCATCTTCACTTGAGCAATTCTGCAAGTTAGATTTCCGTCTCAGGTGCCCCATACTGTTTGGACTGACTGATGCGGCACCCGCTGTAAATGCTGCATGTCTACACGTTGAATATGGCTCAATCAAATCGTGGCAACTGAAGAGGAAAGAAGGATGTGAAATGGTAGGGGGCTACATTCCTCCAGTTCTCCACAGTTTTCTTTACAACTTCAAAGTATTCAAAGTTAAACAAAAAAAGTCCTAATAAGTAGATTTAAGCTCTGCAGAGCTCCACAATTTTTGAGTCACACATGGACCGTTCGCTGGACAAATAATCACCTGTTGCAACGCTATTGGCTATAATAACAAGGCCATTGTCATCTCCAACTTGGATATTATTTGTATTTGCACTATTTCTCTCTATTATATCCAAATAGTTATAGTGGTTTAAGTTATTCCCTGAACACTGGTTCGCTCAAGGCCGAGAATAGCCTAAACTGACTGGTTTAGTTATGTTCTGTTAATGCATTTACTAACAGCTTCATATTATATTACAAAAAAAAAAGAAAAGAAAAAATTAGATTTTTTTTCTCCCTGTGAAGGAGTAGTCCCAAAGGATCTATAAATTATCCACAGCAAGACGACGGACACAAGTGTGCTGCTTTCCAAAGGGCCTTGTCAACATGAATCAAGAAGAAAAACGAGCGAGAGCACACAAACAACATACATTTGTGTGGTTAGTGGTTTGTTTTAACATAGTTAGATAAGTGGCTTGTATAGTATCATTACAATATAACTGAATTTATGTACATACATATGCAAACACACAATGTGTGTGAGTGTAAATATGTGCGTGTAGAGAAAATCTTACACCCTGTCTTTTTTTTTTCGCAGTCTCTGAATATAGTTTTCATTGCCATAAAAGTCGTCATTCGAGCCCCCCCTCCCCCTTCGTTATCTATAATGTGCTCACATACAAACACATGCGTAAAAAAATTGACAAACACACACACACCATTCTTCTTGAGGCAAGACCCCAGAAACCAGTCTGTTGGTGTTACTGTCCTTGAATTGGATCCTCAATAACTGGATGCTAATCTTTGTTTTCTTTCTGCTTTCTTGTGTGAAGATGCAAATAGATTTTTGTTAATAGGAAAATAAAAGCTACTCTCTTCAAGGCAACACCGTGACAAAAAAGCTTGAGATGTTGACCCAGTTGTCTGAGAAGGTTTTTTTTTTTTTTTTTTTTTTTTTTTTTTTTAATAACTCTGCAAACCCCCGACACAGGGGGTCACAGGGCCTCTGAACCCCAACCCACAGAAATCCCTCAAAGTGCTTATTGCTTCTCCATCGGCTCGCTCCTCTTCGTTCAGACACTGTTCCGACAGTGGAAGCAAAACCTTGTTTGAGAACAAAACAACCACTCCTTTTCAACACGGCCATCTTTCACTTGCTCCACTGCAACTGACTGGTGACTGGGTTACCCTTTGCAGGTATACACCTCTTCTCTCTGTGTGCACTGCTTGCATTCGACGTAGCAGCACCAGCGCACCTGGCACTGGCAGGGCCTGGTCACCTCCCTACTTTGAGTGTTGTGGCCTCGCCCGCAGCAGATAGCTTCGCAGTTCTTATCCTTGTAGCACTTGCGGGCTGCTGTGCCCGACGAGTACTTGCTGGGTCTACAGAAACTGGGCGAGTCCTCGATGTGGAGCAGGTCCATAGTGCGAGGGATCTGATCGTTCAGGCCGGGCAGGGGCTGCGGCTGCGGCTGCTGCGGCTGCTGTTGTTGTTGTTGCTGCTGCTGCTGTTGCTGCTGGCTCCGGCCTGTGGAGATCTCTCCCTCCCCTGTCGCTTCGTTGGTGGAGCTGCCAACTTTGACGGAGGTCTCGTAGCGCTGCTTCAGCTGCTTGCCGATCTCGTGGAAGGGCAGGAGCTGTCTCCAGCAGGTCTGGACGGTGCAGGAGCCGGAGACGCCATGGCATTTGCAAGTGGTCTCCACTCCAGCCTTGATTACCTGGTGCAGAAGCAGAGCAATACTGTTAACTGCCATGAAACATGAAAGGAATATAATGAAAGCTGTATAATTTAATGAGCCTTAGTTTAGTAAGCAGCAGTTCAAAGAGCCAAATTACGCAAATATGCTCACAATTTGATGATAAGGGTGGTGTTCAGTGGTTTGGGAGGAACATAGATATAATGGAAAATTATTATACTCACTGCTCTTTTTGATATCTTAATAAAAGGGGAGAACCAGAGGCTTGGTTATTGCTTGTGAACCAAAAGAGAACAATATAACACTTTGTCTAAGGCTTCAAATAAAATAGTAAGTGAATAAGGGTTGGTGGGAGGATTGATTCTGTTATGATAACCATGGATGACATTTTGATTAAACTCAATAACTGTTATTATGATAAGTGAGGGGAGCTTATTCCTTGGAAGCACCCACAAAAAGACAATCCATTCAGACAGCCATACGCTGGGCACTATTCTTGTCCTTTGACCGTTAACGTGTTTTCTAAACCCACACTTGATCAACCCAGTCTCCTAGTAATTATGTAATAACACAGAGAGTAAGTCATGCAAGCCGTTGGAAAGAGAAAATAATAGTAAAGAAAGTCTTCTCTTATGTAAAATCATACATAATTGCAAGTGAAACATAGAGATCGTCAGCTAAAAAGACCACTACACGTTATTTTAACGCTACTTGACCTCTCCGCGGTCAGCCAAGGTTCACTTAAGCATCAACCACAATGTCAAAAGCAGTGTGTATGCAAAAATCAATGACAATAACACATTGTCTTGAATGGAGTTTGGATAGCATCAACAGTTCTTTTCTCAGACTGTGAAAGAGATCGGGGAACAGGAAGTGCATATTCATCACAGCAGCAGGTCAAGAAAATTTGATAGGTCAGCTTTTAAATGTCGGGGGGATGCAGAGGCTAGCACATTCCAGTTTGGTCCTCCGTGTGGGAATTCATCCTGAATGAATGCGGTACACCTCACTACATGTGCAAATCACAAAAAAAAAGAGCAAAAACAATGTTGTAAATCTTTTATCACAAATATAATCTCCTGAGAGATTGGATTTTGGAGAGCCAAGCTGAAAAGGAAGAGCCTGCATTGGTCTTTTGGGAGAGTTTTGTGTCTGCTAACATTTGGGAAGTGTGCCTCTGCTATAATTCACTTTGAAAACCAACAATGAAAATGGCTACAATATGAGAAAAGCCGAGTAAAAGCAACAGCTTCCAGGCCTTAAGTTTGCTTTGGCTTGACAGATTAAGACCATTCCCACTTTTTTTATTTCACTTCCAAGATGAAAAACCCATATTTGCTCACCACAAACAATTGCTGAATTGTGCCAGAGCACAAGTGAGAGTTGTTGCCTATCTAATCTGAACGAGAAAACCAAATATTGACTAATGAGCACTTTCAGATTTCCCCAAATTTCCAGTGGCAATTACTTTAATCAGTTTAGGTTTCTTTTTTCCCAGCTTTAATGGAGACGATTCAAAACTGAACAGTTTTTCTGCAGTAATTTCACTCTCCTGGGATGCCCCATGTATAACTTTATCAATGTCATTCCTCTGTGGTCGTATTAAATTCCTCTGTGGTCACTTTAACTATATGTTTGGACAGTGTGTTTTGTCTTGGACAGCAGTCATTTGCCAGCACTATAATGTTTAAACTCCAGCGTTACAAAAGCTAAATCAAAGATATGGGAGTAGAGTATATCCGGGATAAGGCTCACAATGAATTGGCACTTCATGTTGCTGTTTGTCTACATAATTAAACAGAACTCAGACAGTATTGTATTATCACAGTTTTCCCACCGTTGAACTGATTCGTGTGAGCAATTAGCCAAGGTTTCTGTTTAAATACTGTCTGTGACTCCAGATGAACTCCGGCCCTGTTCAAACTGGTTTCTTTATGAGTGTGTCCTGGTTTGATTCATGTGTGCATTGTTGCTTTCCCCTTTGGAAATTATTACTTTAATAAAAGGCAACATTAAGATGACAGCTGGAGTAAATATACTGCTATATTAATGAATAACATTTTTTTTCTTTCCTTTGAATGCAACTCCCTAAAATATTTCTAACATTACTGAGGTACATGAATAAATGTCTGCCGCACTTAAATTAAGTTACAGTTCAATGTTTTCGACAAATTACGAGCTAATAAAATACTCTTGCTTGCTGTCAAAGTCACAGATAAAATGTGATAACGAGTGAAACATTAAAGGGGCTTTCCAACAATTTAGCCTTGCACTTCTGTGAAGTTGGGGGGGTGGCGGCTCACAAGAGAGGAATTAAAGCAACAATGGTCAAAATCAGTGCAGCAGACTGAGGCTGACATATTCTGACTTTCTGCCTCTGGGATGAGTCAAGCTCAGAAAACACAGAATCCTACAGTTCCAATGATGCAAAGCAACTTTTGCCTGGAAAACACTCACATTGTTCAAACTCCACAACCCCACAGGTGAGGCAGGTTTGCAGTTGAAATCTTAAATCCAATAGATATTTTTTTTCGGCCATTTTGCTGTCGTGAGACAAGCTGTAAACACAACACTGACATATTTTCACATTGTAAATTTGATATGATGAATGAACATTTGCTTATTTACACATCCAGAAGACATGGAGCAACATTTGGCCACTTTCTGGTCATTTGATCCACTGATGATGTAAAAAAATATTGATGACAGCAGATTTAAGTTGAAGGGAGGTCCCTTAAATCATTTTCTCAGGCTTTGGAAAGCTCTCCACAGCCACAAAAGACACCATACAACTGTTTTCACAGGCTGAACATAGGATTCCCTATTACTATTTGACATGTAAAATCAGTGCAGTGCCTCTGATTGTACAACCTCACCTTCATGCCCACATTTGTGTTGTGCATGTCCACACGTGCGCGCAGGTCCTTGTTGGAGCGTTTGCCCAGGAAGTCTTTGACAAACTTGTTGGCGTATTTGAGGTTGTCTCCACAGCCTCCCCACTGCCACGCCTTGCGGTTCTCCAGGTCCGGGGCCTCGTCACACGTGCAGCGCTCCATGCGTCCCGCGCTGCAAGCTTTGGCCATCGCGTGGGTCAGGCCCGCTGAGGAGATGGCGTACAGGAAGGCTGTCTCTTTAAATCCTGCGGAAGGGCGGGGGAGAATGACAAATGAGATGAAAGAAAATAGAAAAATAGGAACTCTACTTTTGGAGTTAAAACGATGAGATATCTTCATACCTCTCTTTAGTATGTTGGCTCGGTGGCGCCCCTCTAAGGTGCAGTTCCACCTCTCAAAGCGGAATTGATACTGGCATTCTAGGGCGCTCATGGTGATGGCCTCTCTCAGGGTCTCCGCCACGCCCGGGTCTCGTCTGCACATCCTGCGCTGCTTCTTTTCCAGTTTGAGCCGGTCGCACAGCTTGTAGTGGGCCCTGCCCATGTTCTCCTCTGGTAGAGAGTTCAGTGGCAGGATAGACAACGGCTCATTACCTGTCAACCTGGAGGGAACGATCGCAGACACAGTCGGCTCAGTTTAAACAGTGCACAGGGAGGGAGTGGATACATCTTGATAAAGTATCCAATAAAGCGCAGGATGCTGACCTTCCTGGATAAACAATAAGAGTTGCAAAGATATACTACATAAACAGCACAGGAAGCACAGCTGGGGCATATAATGCTCAAAAGTTTGGTTAATGTTCAAATGAATTCAGCTGTTCAGTGGTTAATGTTCAGGGGAATTCAACATTTGCTGGAGATTGAGATCAACCTCCAGCGCAGGCGTGTCTGTGTATAGAGCAAATTCTCTGCAGAGGTGGAAGAGTTCTTTCTTATCATGAAGTTCCTGACACAGTTTTGTCCCTGTCCTTTCGATCTCTATCACAGTAACCGAGTCACAGAACCAGCAGCTCACTGCCCCTGGTATTTTAGATTGAGATTATAATTTGTATATTACGACTGATAACGTATTCAGGTGGTATGGGGACATATTTCAAACAATGGCATGCAGTGAACGTGACAGTCATACCACATGCATGTGAAACAGTAGCCAGCGGATACTTGGTTTAATATTTATATCATATCCTGAGGGGGGAATGTCACTCACTTGCATAGATTTAAACATGATCACATAGCAGGATTCACACTCTCATTATAGAATCCCCGTAACAAAAGTCCAGTATTCAGGATCTTAAAGCTGCAATCCATTTGAAATATAACAAGCAGAAGTTTCACTTCTAAACATGGTATGGAGAACATGTGGTAGACTTGCGCTCCTTTCGTCAGTTTATTTAAGGGAAGCATATATAAAACACACAAAGCGGGGACTGCCACATAGCTGGCAAAACAGACGACCAGCGTTCTGAGGTTGTGATGGGGAAAGCAGAGCATTACTTTCATAAACACACACAGGGGACATGACTGTCAGCCTGTGACCATTTTGGTCACACCAACTGACAGGATTGGCACTGTAGTTGTTCATTATGTGTAATTTCTGGCCTCCTTTACACCCTTAAAGTGAAACTGAAGAATAAATGGATTTACAGAACTCACAAAAGTCCTCAGGCCAACGTGTCTTTGCAGACAGACTCTGGACATTTAAAAGACACTTTTGTGCATGGATTGACACCTCGCTTAATGCTACATTGATGAAATGTTGCACTTTCACCTTTTGCATCTGGGGCAGGTTGAGGTGTTCATTTTTCATCCTTGTAAAAAAGTGAGTTAAGACAAAGATTAAAGCTCCTAGCTTTGCGGTGAATGTCTTACAGATACATGACATGACAGTTAATGGAGACAAATGACAGAAAGAGTGAGAAACAGGATATTTCACAGTCTCGCAGTCTCACAGGAATCATTAAATATAATTTTTGGCATTCATACACACAGCATCACAGTATGTCTTACAGAAATTGTATGCCTTAAATTTAATGGTAATCTGGTAATGGTAATGTCAAATAAAATTTAAAATGTATTATTAAACAACATCATCTTTTCATATGTCGTCTCTTAGCTTCTACAACTATTTGTTTGCGAACTTTGAACAAAAAGAAGAGTGGATGAGAATATTACAACATCATTAAGTCAACAGTGTGGACTGGTTGTCCATCCCTTCATGGGTGTGAAAAGTGATTATACGGCCAAGTAAATTTGAAGAAGTCCAGCTCGATGACTGTGAAGAGTAACCACAGCAAATGGGAAACATGCCACACAGGCAGGCGGTGCAAAAGAAATTATTCTACAATATTTTTGTAAAGGTGCAGAGCACCTGCTGGATGTCCACGCCAGTTTAGTTAATGTACCAGACGTGTTGATCGGTGATCTACATGACTTACATTTTTACTTCATTACTGCTTTCCACAGAAGATTCTGTCACCACTCATTTTCACTTCAGCCTCCAGCAGAAGGTCACAGGAGTTCCTCAACAAGAGATTTGTTTTATTAAGTCCAATAACTGACTGAAATGTTTCCCCTCGAGTCCTCAGTTTCATTCCAATGGACTTAATAGTTCACATATGCTATAGGATATTGTCTTTGCTAGTGCATTCACAGCCCGGTTGAGAATCTGAGCAGTCAAATCAAAGAGGAGGCATCGGGATTTGCTTTCAGATTGGGTCAAATGGTTTCCTTTTTACAATGCGTGTTTGCCTTTCCTTTACTTGTCTGACAGCTATGGATTTTCAAATGGAAACCTGGCAAGCTGTGTCTTGACAGAGATTGCTCTCCCAACACACTCGCGGAGTAAAAAAATGTATGGTTTGAGGCGTACAGAGCGAGGCGTACACAATGCACGAGAACTGTCTCCCTCCGAATAACTGACATTTTCCCCTTAATTGTTTCATGCTTTGTTAAAATACGCTGCGCGAACAATGCCAAGGAAACATATTCAAAGTGCCAAAGCAAACAGTTCCAGCTGACCCAGTATGTTACATATGACTGACAATCGTTCCACAACATTTCTATGGCAAGAAAGCAGTGAGGGATTGAATGATGGCGCCACGTGGAGTACCTGCCCAAGTCCATTTGCAACAATAGTTTTTCAAGATGTTTTTCAAATCCACACTAGACTAGGAGGCAGTTTACCGCTGTATGCATCTGCAAATTAACAAACGTAGTATTAAATGCATTTGTACTATGCATCAATACCACCAACATGACGCGCACATTCCTCAGTAAGACATGGATAGTAGCGCATATCAGCGTCAAATCTTCTAAAAGCCCACATGCCTGCCAAAACAAGAGACCATTAGAGTGGCAGGCCTCAACCGTCTGTGTGACGTCTGCCTGTCTCAGACAAAAAAGATGGTCTGTGCGGAGCTGGAGGGCAGCCAAAGATGACATGACACTGATCTCAGCGCTACTGTCTCTGCGGCTTTTTGACACAAAGGCATATTTCTAGCTAGTTACAAAGACAGCCCGAGGGCAAATTGTCGAGGGGGAGAGATTTGAGAGCCGAGGGAGGGAGAGACACTCGCCAGGGTTCGTTCTTGTGCAAATTTGTGCAAACCAGTTGTCACATAGTATCACAGATGCACACTGACTCCATGGATGTGGATGCACTTTTCTTTTTTAATATATTTGCAAGACGAAGAGAAGGGTTCGATTTCATCCTCTTTAATCCAAATTTGCTGGAAATTGAAGATGATATTCTCTCTGGATGCAGGACTGTGACCCCTGTTGTCACACCAGAGGGTCACACATTCCAATATGGTGATCTGCAGAAAACAAAAAAAAATACCACTCTGCTGTTTGCTGAAGAATGAACTCAGTCAACTCACTTAGAGGAAAAATAAAAAAAAAAAAAGAACTGGAAAACATTGCAGTGGTTGAATCACAAAAATCATTACAAATCTGAACTTGAAATCTGTGGTCAAATGGAAGTCTTCCCATAACGATGTGTGTTTTCCCATAACGATGTCCACTTTAATGTGGGAAAATGGAAAAACACAGCCGCATGTCACATCTGATAACCCAGTCAATGATTTTTCAAAAAGCATACAGCACACTCTCTACCTTTTGTAAAGGGTATATTACTAATATATTTGTTAATAGATAATTATCCCTTTCCTTTAACAAAAGGGGCTGCATTTTGGGGCTGCATCAAATCATTATTTTCATTATCGATTCATTAATTTTCTCCATCTAAAACTTAACCGTTTGATTTATAACAGTAAAAAACAATGTCCATTACAGTTTCCTGGAGCTCATGATGATGTCTTAATTTGGCCTGCTTTCTCTCTAAAGAATCCAAAAATCAATTTACTAACGTGTAAGACATTTTAGAAAGTATAACATCAAATTTGTGGCATATTTGCTTGAAAAATTATTACTTTTATTATTATCATCAAAATTGTTGGGGATTAATTTTCTGTCGATCGACCGTTCTTCAACTAATAGTTTCAGCTGTACAACATTTACAACACTTTTATTGCCAAATACAAACCATTAACACTGGCCAAAGGGATTTTTCCACAACCTGGCAACCCAAAATTTCTTCATCTAATAACTGCTCTATAAAGCATTAAGAAAGTATTTATTAACCATTAAAAAGCCACTTGTTACAACTATTAAAAACCCGTTCTAAAGGGTGCTTTATTAGGAAGTGGTGCCAAAATCAGAATATAGTTGCTTTTCATAAACACACATAATTAAAAGAGTAAGTGAAGCGCAGGCATCGCCGAGGTATCTCCACCATCCTGAATTAGAAAAGTAAGACCATGTACACTTGTGTTTTCACATCATGGACCATTTTCTGTAGGTGTTTTTGTTTGAGGTGTTGGCACAGCAACACCAGTTACACGTGGAATATAACTCCAACATATAAAACTCATTATTATCCTACGTGAGGTGGGATCCTTGCTAGTGTTTGCTCAGCTTTGCTTTCCATTCGCACACTTGCCTCTCGCAGACATCGCTGACCCACTCTCATGCTGCGCCTCCACCACTGTCTTTCACTTAGTAACACTGGTGTTTGTTTAGTCCTTTCTCTCTACCTGTCAGCACCTCCCATTGCCCGTGACATTTACTTTATATACATTTTCCAATGCAGCGGGTTCGGTGAAAAGGCCTCATTTCGCACGCCGGAGCCTCAGAGTCGATCTCTCAAGGAAATCATTGACTAGTACTAAACTTTGCCGTCATCGCCCCTTCTCTGGTTTTACATTAGAGTCCTGGAAGTGACCCTCAGCTGGTAATTCTGCTCGTTCTTCACTGGTTTGGTATGTAAATAGTTAAAGAAACGTAACAATACATAAACTCTTAGAGAGTGGAAAACATATGGTCACTCTTACTTTAACTTTCTTGGCCTAAATGAAGTGCTTGCTCCATGTATAAGCTACAAACACATATAGCTTTGTAACTGCTGGTGTTATTCATATACCCACACAGCCATATATAAACAAAGGGCAGCTTACTACATGTGGTGCAGATTAAGGTCTCCAAGCAGTAAATCTTGCAAACTTTAGACGTTGGATCAACAAAAAAATAAAAAGATAATGATGAATTATTTAAGCACATCACAAAAAAAAAATGATTTTCTGTTTCCAGCTTTTTAAATATGAGGATTATGTTGCTCTTGTGTGTTTCATATCTCTGGGCTTTGGTTCTTTGAGTATCTTTGGAAAAGAATCTGAAATTGTCACCTTGGGATCTGGGAAACTGTTATTGTGATTTTTAACTATTTTATAACATTTTATAAACATGACCTAACCCCTTAAAAAATTGACAGATTAATTGGCAATATAAAATAATCATTAGTCACAGCTGCAGCATCGAAGGGGATGATATGACGGCCAGTTTTAGCTTATTCTGATATTCATACAAGAAACCAAGGAAGTGAAAATGCCAAAGAGGTAATTTAGTGTTGCCATTAGATAGTTGTTCCAACAGAGAGCACTGACAAGTTTATTTTTCAACTGTAAAATGTTCCCCTCAGAAAATATCTTGGCCATGATTCCTTAAATAAATTAACTTAAGGGAACATTATCAAAAATGTCTCTCGTGTTATGTTTTAAAGTGATTATTGGCTGATACATCACTGATTTTTTTCTGACCTATTTTTATGTTTTTTCACTTATTTTTGCCTCTTACAGGTGACATTCACATTTTAACAACATTACAACCAATATTCACAATAATGTCAAGATCAATAATTCAGGAAAAGCTATTTTAGATGTTCCAACCAGTGAGCAAAATCACTGTGAAATTTTTTAAAACTACAAGTTACCAAATCCAACATATTTCTGGCACGGTGTTTGTTTTCTGATATGAAGATAGGAATGAATGTGTCTGTTAATCATCTCCACTCCACCAGACTAACAGGTGCTGGCTATGTTTGTGTGTGCAGTTAGAGTGCGTGCGTGCGTGCGTGCGTGCGTGTGTGCATACATGCGTGTGCACGTGCACATGGGAACTTACAACCTTAAGTCAACACCTATGAGAGTCAGTCGGGGCAGAACGCGCCCAGGCAGAAAAAGCAACAAAAGCCGCAGTTTCTCCATCAGCCTGAACTTGCAGGTTGTGTGGTCTGGTGTCTCCTAGATCACAACCAACCCCCCCCCTCTCCTCCTCCTCCTTCTTCTCCTCCTCCTCCCCCTCCTCCACCTTTTTTCCTCTTCTCAAAACTCCCCCTATTCCCACTGGTCAATTACTCTAAACGAATGCCAATCATTCCCCCCAGCTGTTGGCTCAAAACAAAGCCTCCTCTAGACAAAACCACCGCTGTCTACGAATGCAGCCTACACAAGACAGTGACAGACATGAACATGTGCCCTGAAACAGTTCAGCTGTCATGAAGACACACTACCGTGCTCACCTGAGATTAATCTCTGTATGGTAGAAAAAGAAATGTTAGTATTGTTCATTAAACTAAACATTGAGTTTTTGTAGGAAATTAAACTCGCCAGTGCCGATCTCCTTTTCTCTCTTTCATTTTTTCCTCCTGCACTCGCAGCATTTAAAATGCTCCTTTAGGGGGGAAAAAAGTGTGTGTTTTTCTCAGAAATGTTGGATGAACTTCAGACCACCCTGCCCAAGTCCCATCTGGTGTATCACAGCCCAGGCCATGCCAGAGGTAGTAGGAATGTGAGTGTGTGTGGTGTTTTCCCTCTGGCCCACTCTAACTATGGCTGACAATGTGCTCCACAGCTTAGGCTTGAATAATTGGAGAAACCATGAATCAGTGTCGAATGGCTCTCTGGTACAGGGAGTCTCCAGGCTGTTGTCCACCTCCAGGAAGTTTAGAAGGGAAGGGAAGGGAATCCTGCTCTGAACTCAGACACTTTCTCCATAGTGACACTGTTCGTTCTCCAACGCATTAAATAACCAGAAATAGGGGAAAGAGTAAACGATTATGTATGAGGCTAAGATAAGATTAGTCAGTGGTTGAAAGCGCTGGGTGTTGTGACTATTCCTAACAAGCTGTGACTGACACAGTACAGTAACATGACAAAACGACTTTGAAAACAAAGTGGTACAGGCCTGGGACTTAGTAAGTCATTATTAGTTGAGTAATGAGCCTTTTCTGTGTAGTGGAGACGTCAAGCAGCATGTAGAAGCACTGTTATCCACATTGTGAGGCAGGAAAGTCCACTATCTCATATGACTTAACAGGATATGACCCAGAGTTATGTCATCTGCTGTCCATTCTGGTCATTTACAACCCACATAGGCCGCGTCAGACTACTCCCACTAACTCACTGATCAGGTCGAGTTCCCGGACATGTACTCTCTTGATATTTTAAATGTGAATGACATGACGTATTAGGCAGACCTCCTTATAAATCAGTGTATTCTCATTCAATTTTTCCACATAAAAAGTTGCACTAAAATAATATCTTTCTTTTTCAATTCATAAAAAAAAGCGAGTAAAGTTACTGTTCAGACTCATTTTTTAATCCATAGCCATGAATGCAAGCGCTGGTAGCTGAGCAGTAGGGACTCCAGGACCTGGGTTTGGGAAAGGGAGTGTGGGGCATGGTAAGAGGTTTAACTGCTATGTGAGAACTCAAGGCTTCTAAGGTCAGCAGCTCAGTTATAGTCACTGTGTGACTGGCACAGATTGGGCGCGCAGCAGTGTCCGCATGACTCCCCTGTTCTAGCCTACACCATGGCACAGAGCAGCCCTGTACCAGCGCACCGACGCACCAAACACGTTCAGGCACACATACTGTACTCGGCTCTCACCGATTTCGCACATGCTGACACAAGACCCAGACTACAGTTATTTGTCAGGGGAGCACAACAGTTTGACTATAAACTGTGTGCAGTTCTAGAAAAAGAAAAACAGATATTTAAATGTGTTTCGGAGACAGGAAACGTCAGGTTTGTTCGTTGCTGTTACACTGAGCAAAAGCACTCCTGTGAATAAACCGAGCATGCAAAGTCAAACCACAAAATCCAAAACAAAACAGTAGCTGTTTTGAATCACTCATGCCTCAGTAACTGCAACTGGCTGAGTTCATTAATGGTTATTTACTCTTACTACTGAAAGATTAGTTGTTTTTTTTCCCCCCAAAAGGCCTACAGAATTTAAATGCATAAACCAAAAAGGCAACATGTTATTGTTTTTAATTTGCTGTAACATATTAAAGATTGCTGCGAAAGTAATGTCCAAGTTAAAAATGTGTTACTATTCCCCAGTGGCATGAGTGTCTGTGCATGTTCACACTGCTCATTTATCACCAGGTCTCAAAAAAGCTTGACAACGTACGATTTAAGCAACAGTTACCAGTTGAAAAGTCATGTAAATGGGACCTTTTTGACATGAGACAGACGTCTACCATGTCTAGGCACATTCAAGTCAGCGTGTGTCTGACTGTGTCCATTCTCAAACTAATGCTCAGGCTGTATGGATAAATATGCCTTACGGGACAAACCTTAGTTTATATAATAACACCCATTTGGCAAATACACACATTTGAGAGGACTATCTGAGTGCATGTCGGGTCAGGCTTCTATAAGATTGTGTTTATGCAAGATCCAGATAAAGTCCATTGGCAATCTAACCCTGCAGTTCTGAAAGGGTTTGGTCAACTTATGAAATTGAACATGTTTTTCAAACAGGTGCATGAGATCATAAAACGTAGATTTTATGTTGGTTGCCGCAGAGAGAGACTTTTTAATTAAAAAAAAATTAAAAAAAGAGCAAATGTGTCAACATCTCCTTGAGTTAGACGTGAGAAACGCACACATACTCTCTCGAGGACCAAAGCCTTCAGTGAGGGTTTGTCAATCTGCTAATCTTGGCACATGTCAAGTGCCATGTCTCTTCCATCCCCACAAACCAGGCAGAGAAAACTCGCCTGCGGTCGAGAAATGGAAAACACAGGACATAGCGGTCTCACTAACTAGCATCATCTCATCAATGCCTGACCACTAAAAGTATCTTGAGTCTATATTAGTTTTCCTGTTTTGCAAATTGCCCATGTCTCCAGCTCCATCTGCAAAGATCATCATGTGTGTGCAGCTTGGCCAACAAGAGTTTCCTTCAATGGGAGTTTCCCTCCCATATCTTCTGACTATCCACCAATCATGTGCACAGCTGACTGGAGGGACTGAGCTGGAGCTGCCGTCCTTTTAAAATCAAATATGTCTTAGCTGCGGTCTCTTCGGCCCACTGATGACACCAGAGCTGTAAGACCCCCGGATGTGAGCAGGCCAAACACATTTTTAAAAGCCTCAACAAACCATTTATCTTTCAAAGTATTCAGCACAGCCATGTTATTACACAGTATGAGCCCCATAACAACTCACTACTGACGCAGATGAAACCTTCATAACAAAAGTGTACCAACTTTAAATGCAACACTGTGCATCACTCAGTTTTGAGAAGACACACTACCCTGTGCACAGAGGTCAATTTTTGCTCTGTAAGCTAAAGTTTAAAGACACTTTGTACGTGTCTCGCAGGTTGACCACAACTAAGCACACGTTGAACTATTTTCCTTTCCTAAAATTATTTTTACACAGACTTGGCTGCCGTCAGATTTGATGTTTTCACATTTCATTTCCCACTCTCCTACTGTTACACAAAAAAAGGTTGCAAAGTGCTGATTGAGGACCATCCTGCACTCTCAGAAGACACTGCACCACCCTGTGGCATCCATGGGCATAGCAGGCCTCTCCATGAGGGATGTCATGCAGCAGAGCACTCAAAGCAAAGCACGGCTTAGCTCAAATCCGGATGTATCAACCAGAAATATAAAAAAAACAAGGCTTTCTCTTTTCAGAGCTCATGCGGTCTCTTATCTAAGCCTCCAGCTCTGCGTGATCTCACCACGCTACACGGTCACAGCAGCCAGTGCTGAGAGAATCCTATCTTCTTGGCTCACGGTAAAGTGATACCCTTTGAGGTGTGGCCATGGCCACAGGATATCCTATGAAGTTGGGAAATCCCTCTATCAACGGTGCTCCCCGCCCTGCTGCACGTCAGGGCTAATCAGTCCTTAAGGCCTGGTAATGAGACGCCCGCCACCACTGTCTGCCAGGCAACGCCAGCCTGAGCCCACGCTAGCTCTGCTGCTCCTAATGAGTGGTAATCACCCAGCAGCTCCCCACAAACCACTGCAGGGATGCCGGCACGCACATGAGGCAGGCAAACCAGGAGACGGGAGGGGACGGAGAGAGAGAGAGAGGAGAGAACCAAAGGAAATGTTTACATGGAGCAGCTTAAAAAACAACTTGTAACATTTTTGTGCTGTGCTGAAGAAATGAGGCTCCTTTAAAGCTTTAAAACACACTGCTGTTTGATACACACCAGGAACTAATTCAGCACAGTGATAAAAACCTTTTACAGCCGCATGCTGAAAAATCACTCCTCATCAGTAAATTTACACACATCCCATTTGTTATCCTGTTGTTTTTGGCGTGCTGCCTCACTTAATGGAGCGCTGAAAACAATAATACCATCTGAAAGGGCACCAGCTCTGCTTCAGGAACAAACTGGTGATAGAGTGTTTAAGGATATCACAGTAATTAAATAGCAAGTACTGGCAACCGCTATATTTGCTTCTTCCGGATGATGTGGTGCCTCAGTGATTGGTAAATCCCAGCTGCATGACTGTGGGCAGCCTTCCTGTATATGTCGCACATGAACTAAATAAAAACAAACTCTTGACTCACTGTTAGGACTCACATTCAGCACAGTTTACAAGACCACAGGATGCCTTTTTACCAAAACTCAAATTTAAACCACCAGAGTCGTCTCAGATGGCACTCTGATGGGGTCGAATGAGGCAGACAAATCACTTCCTTCTCCCACAATTTTACACAACGTCTCGTCGAGGTGGTGTAATCTGTGAGGCCGAGAGAGGAAAGCTCGACGCACATCTCCCGATTCAAACTCTAATGATAACGGATTTAGCAGAACCAGCACCTGCCACAACAGGCTGAGGGAAAGAAAATGAGTGCTCACATTCTTGTGGCAAAGGATGACAATTTAAGCGAGTGCTTGACTACGCCAGGAATCCCACCCCACCCTCGGCTGCGCAGACTATGGGCAGGAGAGATTGTGTTTATGTTACACTTACGCTCCACCGCACTCTGGAAATTGGGTATGCAACATTGACCCTCTATTTTGAGTAAATCAGTACCCAGGAGGCCCTAGGATGCCTCGTGCTCATGCAATATTTATTTGAACAGGTTTATGTTAGTATGTCCCGCAGTCAAAGCTGGGCAGGACTGTGCTGTGAGTGTCACCGGTGTCGAGTTTCTGGGAAGCTGGCCACGGGGCAGTCACATTCTGTATCTGTGTCACCTGTGCAGGCTCTTCCAGTATGTTTCATGTTCCTCAGCTGCAGGGCTAAATCATTCACTGACACTCATTCATATTCCCTCCTCACTGGGCCACAGAATAATAAATTGGGAGTATTGTAATACCACATGTCTCTCTGCACCACACAGGCCACAGATAGAGAACAGACTGACAGAGGGAACTGAAAACAAGTGCTAACTGAATAAGTAAATATGCATTACCATTAGGACCATTAAGGCCAATGTGAGTGCCAATTTGGCATGTCAGACTTAATACACGCTGCCTGCCAAGGGCGACACTGCAACAGGGAGGGAGACAGAAACAGAGTGGGGGGGGTGGGGTGGGGGGTTACATTTGTCCTTCTAATGCAACTTTAGAGCTGCAATGAAACCAAAGACAGAGTCAGAGACAGTGAAAGTACTCGATATATGCACGGGCATTACAGATGATGACGTTTTACTGAGAAGGGCTGCGATATTTCCAGCATACGGAGCTATTACAGGTGCCACACAGGATGTTTGCATCACCCACTTTCCAAAGATGAGTGCCAGCACTTTGGCGCAACACCCAAGAGAACAACATTTACCCAGAGATGTGAGAAACTGGGTGTGTGTTACAACCATCCGGCTTATTCAGACAGTGTTGAATCAAGTGAATCAAGTACTTCGAAAACTGACATCCTTGAATGCTTTGCCTGTCCTTTTTTTGATAACTTTTCTTGAGACTTTTATACCTTATTAGGATAACCTGAGGAAAGTAAAACCCACTCCAACAGGTCGAAAGGTCTAACACACCAGTCTAACGGGCCCCAAGGGGACTTGCAGGTTCACAACAGTTCCCAGATCACCTAACACTCCTGGATCCTGCACAACACCCATACCTACCATAAATTTGACTCTGCTGGAAAGGCCTCAAGTGTCATCAGTCCACAGTCTACAGCCATTTGTCTCCTTGCGCCGCTGCGCTGTTTGCAGCCAAGAGGAGCACTAACAACCTCCATCAACACAGATATTTGTAGATGCTAATATCGGAAAATAAAAACACCAAGGGCTGGCTTCTCTTTAGTACGCAGATGCCACCTTGACTGTTTCATAAAGGTACATTTTGCTTTGTGGATCACAACTCTTGACCTCCAGGTGAAACACGGCCGCTCCCCCATCCGACATGCTGACCCTCATTTGAACGACCTTGGCTTCCCTGCACTGAAAATGTTCTTCTAAGACAGAAGAAAAAAAGAAAACTGAGTTCAGTGCATTAGTAGCCACTCTGAGGTGGAGGTCATAGTGGGCTACACCTAAAATCCAAGGCGTTCCCTGGGAATGACTTACTTTGAAATATACACCCTTGTGCACTTTCTAAATTAAACATTATTGTGTATATGACATGATTCATGAAACGCTAGATTTTTCAAGATTAATTTCCCCCGACACGTGTTCCAAAGTGTTTTTTAAACTTGTTGGAGGCAGCAGAAAAAAAAAAAAAAAAAAAAAAACCCTGCCGGAGTTGTGTGATGTTTATGCTGGATGGGGGAATTTTCTGTGCAAGCTGAGCAGACGTTTCGGCCACCAGATTGCTTTATTGTTACCAGCTGTTGAGTCTGAGGCATATACACTCACCTTACGCTCCGCGGCTTGTTTTGAGAGTCGACTAAGGATATGATTTTTACTAGTGCAAAATAATCACTCGGCCGCTACCTGCCATTCAAGCGAGCCAGGGGATACTTTACCAGTGGGCGCTGGCTCAATTGTCAGGGAAAGAATGGGGTGAACTCTCCTCGGCCAACATTACTCCGGGGCTGCGTTCATATACCTATAATAGATGCTGTGTTGATAGGCTATACGGTTTCGTTGCCTGCCTAGATATTTGCTGACACTGCTTGTCGCAAGAAAAATTAATTGTCAGCAGCTTGAGTGAGGCCAAATCATGTGCAGACAACCTGCTGCAGCCACCAGCTGTGAGGCCGCTGAGCGCTGCGCAACCGCCGCCAAGTGACACCCCACTGACCCGCAGACATTAGTGTGCAATCAAAACATGTGTTCAGATCAATCAAAATCAATGATCACTTGTTTTTGTTTCACTCTTGCTGAATAGATTTTTTTTTTTAGCTTAGAAGGGAGTTTTAAGTTAAGTTAAAGGAGAACAAAAAAGTTGTTACCCGGCTTTGTAAATCAGGAACCAATCAAATCAATGAAAGCAGCATCATGGACATGCTGGTTATGTCTTTCAGTCCTTACCCGAAATATGCTGCGGTTGGTCCAGGCAAGTTGAGAAGATACACTATAACTGTGAATGATAACCATCCCAGGAGTAGGTGTCCATCCAGCATTTTGCTGCGGCTCCAGGGCAGATCATTTCGTTTCTCCTGAGTAGCTGTGTAAAATCCCTTGCTCAATGTTCAACACTTCTTATACAGAGAGGAGCGCTGCGCTCCTCCCATCAGCGCAGAGAGAGGGAGAGAGAGAGGGAGAGAGAGGAGGAGGGGGTGTAATAGGGTAATACATACAGAGAGTTGAACTGATTCACAATTCACTCTCCAGTTTCAGACGGATAAATCATCTCAGTTGTCCTTATTTATGATTGGCAGGACAGTTTCTCCTCTGTGGGCGTTTTAAGCACCACACTGTCAGTGTTTGTGCAGACAGGTCAGTCTGAGCAGGCCTGCACTGTATGATAAAATACTGCTTTACCTTCAGGCGGTGACAGATTATTTCCAGAGAGGCAAATCTTCATTTGTTCTGATCTAGCACAAGCAGCAAAATGCAACCATCCTAGTTTATATACTGCACTATATAGGAATGTATAAACCCCAAACTTGCTAAAACTTTTTCATGGACTTTGCATTTTAAAATAGTTTGCTTATGTGTAACGGTGGAGTGTAACTAAGTACATCGGCTAAAAAGTAACTGCACTTTAAGTAAAGTTTTCAATTGACAAAACAATCTCAAGGGCAACTCCACCTGCTGAGGAAGATCATGTGATACAATCAAAAGCTTCAGAAGAGCTGCTACTGTAACTGGACCTTGAGGTGAGATTGTTGTTTCCAAGGTGAAAATTAAGAAGGGTATTTCCATATTATGCGAGGACATATTTCTACATTGCACAGAATTTCTTTTAGTTATTGCAGGTCAAGCTTTAACATAGAAAGCATTTGATGGTCTTATAAAAATCTCAAATTGAACTGAATCAACATTACATAGTAGTTAAATTAGCAGTTCCAGTATTATCAATCCAATAACATAAAGCACTCACAGGGACCATTTTTCCTGCATAACAAGTACATTAACTTTTGATACTACATGTACAGAGATCGTAAAATGTACTTACAGTGAGTGAGACTTTTGAATGCAGGATTAAGATCAAGCTAGCTCAAAGTTCGTTGTACGCTTTGTATTTTAAACTAGTTCCTATGTTGTCATCTCTGTGTTGATTTCATCAGACAAAAATACATCACATGCTGCAGAAAAGGCTTCAAGCTTAGTGGATTTTGGTTAAAGAGTGTCTCCTGACGTGAAATATCAGTCTGGTCTTGCCTTTTGCGAGACACAGTGAGCAGTTCCCCTAAGCCACATGGGCTGAGGTGAGTTCATCCACAGTTCACAATGAAGAGAGAAAATTAGTCCGCAAATATAACTGTAGGCAATTTCACAAGAACTGAGGACGAGACCTTTAATCACTGTGCAAAATATCATATTGAGCACCATAAATCAATTGGCAAACTATCAATCATCCTGGCAAGTAATTCGAACCCTTTGGCAGGCCTGCTCTTGAAAAATATTTACTCTTCCTACGCATTTGATTGCATAAGATTTGGAGATTATCAAAACCTTTAGTTATTGTCCTAGAGAACCTTCTCTAACATGCAAACAGTATTGACTCTCACTGTATTTGAAGGTTAGGCTACATGTTCATAAAATACATACATGAACACATAACACACAAAACGCTTAAATGGATTAAAAAATGACTTGTTTTGGCAAATCTAATTAATCAAATTGAAGGTTAATATTCTTTGTTTTTCCATTTTAATGATTTATTTTAGGACATAGACTTAATAGAGGGTTACACGGTAGTTATTTCCAGGAACACCTCACTGGAGTGACAGTAATATTTACAGATTTCTTCTGTCTGCATGGCCAATAGATTTGTTGACTAGAGTTGACCTCTTGATTTGTAAACATTATCCACCGACTGTTCACCAGCGGAGAATGTCTTAAGTCAGGGACAACCCTACTTAACTCCTGTGTAAACACCTTTCAATGGCTCAGCTACCACCTGACATCTTTTGTGTCCTCACACACCTTGATTTCTGGCACATTAAGAGAGAGAAGTATCTGAACTTGGAAAGAGTCCAGGTTTTCTCAGCTACACCTGGGGAGCGCTCCTGCCAGGATTCGGGATGAAGTCTATTCATTCCCGATCTCAAACAATATCCAGCACGTTCACCGCAGATCAGAAACAGCCACTGATGGGCCAAGTGGCTTCGCGGAGGCAAGTTTCTACTTACTGTGTGTAAACAATATAGCACCTAAAATTGGAGATTAAAGTGATCAAGCTTGATAATTACAGTTGCATGTTTCATATGATAGTGGATCTCTGATGATTAGTCCCATCAACAGGTCACCAGCGTTTGTACAGTGTCTAAGCGCAAGACAGTTAGCCGAGTATGAGTCAACTTGGCTGGTTGACTTGCCGCACTGAGGAAGACTTGATTTGAAGCAAGTTTGATGTTTTGGGAAATATGATCATTCAAGAGTTAGATGAGGAAATTGAGACTACTCGTATCTTATATCTCTTTATTGAATATAAAATTACATCCAGTTAGCTTAGCTTAGCAAAAAGACTGGAACCAGGGGTAAACAGCCAGCTTGGCCCTGTCAGATGGTAAGAAAATCCAACTACCTGCCCCTCTTAAGATCACTTATTAACATGTTGTGCCTTGTTTGTTTAATTTGTACAAGAACTATGATGCAAAAATGGCAACTTTTTGTTTATCTCCAGCAGAGACTCAACAAAGTGAAGAAAAAGCCGACACATAATCTCCAGTAAAATAGCAAATTTGATTTTTACAGTTTGTTTTTTTGTATGGGTTAAACAAACAAGATGATAGCTTTAGCATTAGAGCTGCTGGTGAGCGGATTTTGGAAGCTTCAAAGCGAGCCAAGCTAGTTGTTTCCAGTCTTTAAGCTAAGCTAAGCTAACCTGCTTTTGACTGTAGCTTCATATTTTAATGGAGAAATATGTTGTCTCCTAATTCAGCGGCCGCATCCTTCGGAGGCTGCATTTCGACTGAAAGGCTCCTTCAAATGCAGCAAAGAAATGCAACCTTCTTTCCCTGAGCAACGACGGATCCAATAGGTGGACCCAATGTATCCCAAGATTCATTGTGCATCGATAATTACAATAATATGGCACCAAACCAATTTCAAATGTAAACAATACTGCTTAACTGTGTCCACACAAGCTTACTGATAGATATTTGTATAAAGTATTAGTCAAAACAGTCACAGCTAAGGTTGTAAGTCTTACAAATTTGCTTTTTGCATGATTTTACTTTCAACTTATGCTCAATATCATTTTAGAATGACACAGGTGAGCACATGAAAGCACAAGAATGCACTTTTTTCAACATTATAAGCTTGTCAGTCATTCCTAAAGGGCAGTTATTCAAAAGCTTATAGGCCCCCAGTGAGGGCCTTGCTTCTTAATAACACCTGGTTTTAAGGAGATCAGCGGGAGGGTTTGTCAGTACATGACAAGAATGGACACTAATCCCAAGCAATACCCACTGGTCCTGCATGTCTCTTGAGTGGGATAATTGATTCCCACACCCTTCTTAAAACACACTCGCCCCCTCTTCTCAGACTCGGCAAGCAAGAAAACAGAGCTTGTTTCATTCTGGTGTCGAGGGAACATGGCCATGAGGACAAAAGCGTGTGGTTTTTTTTTACCAGGGCTCCTATGAGGGTTGAAGTGAGGGCTGTCATAAGTGTTGTAGGTGGTAGCAGAAATTTGTTTGGTAATGGACACTAATCTCTTTAGGCTGTCAAGAGTGTTTCCCTCCCTGCTGTTGGAGATACTACCTTACCTTCCTCTACCATTTTCTGCCTCTTGGATTCTCTCTCGGAAGCTACCATGCATATATAAGTGAACAAAATGCATTTTAGATGTGAATATTATGGAGCTTTCCGACAGCAGGCGTATCAGATATCCATGAGAAAGTCACCCTTAAGGACGGGTGTAGAAAAGTCAACTTTGTTTCAGCTCCAAGTGTGACTGGAATACTCAGTTCAGATTAGAGTGTTAGCCTGCAGTGTTACATTTCTTTGCAATTACAATGAGGTTCCTCTGGGCATTGAGGTTAGTCTGTGCACCGGCTATTCAAATGAGATGGAATGTGCTGTAGGATGTTGATGGAGTTTGAGGTATTTCCTTAAAAGGAGCGATCTCCTAAAATGCATTCGCAACATTTCAATGTACAATATATATTTTTGACAAACACTGTATCAAGGCACCTGTTGCATGTGAACATATATTGCACAAGAGATCCAGAAAGATATAAATGATTAATTTGATGCAAGACAGATTGTATCTCATTGAATGTTATGCAACATGCAGAGTTCATGCAAAATATGGTATTGCATTTTATATAAAAAATCATTTTGACTAAAGAGCAAAGATTAGATTCCTCCTCCCTGTCCTCAGAGTCTTATGTATTAGCCTTGGTCTGACCTTGTCTTGATATCACATCCCTGGAGAGGAATGTAAATCGTATCCGTCCAATCCCAACCCAGTTACCACCAAACTCCTCGTTCTCACCACCCCTACTCCGCTGCAGGGCCACATGATCTTTTCCATGTACCAGACATAATTTGTGGCTTAGGTTTGGAGGCTGACGGTGCGTCTGCGCCACTCTGCTGTTTCAGGCGTCGGGTGCACCATGTGCAGCAGTTCTCAGGATTCAGGAAAAGTCTGTCCTCAGGGGCTGGAGAGGTAGCTGTTGTTTTTGAATCCTCAGTACAAGCACTGTCGATCTCCTCCGCTGGCTTTACTGCATCTTCAGGAGAAAACAAATCAGATACTGCGAGTGAATGGAGATGAGATTAAAGGAGGTAAAAGGAGAAAAAAAAAAACCTTTTCACAATTCTCAGCAAAGAAAGCAGCTAAATTAAGAGAAGATACCACCAATAAAGATGAGCTCACAGCTCAGAAGAACTCTTGTCTTATCGTGTCTCCCATATTCACCTGGTGTGCAGAAACCAAAACAGTAGTTGCAGTTTAAAGGAGGAGCACCTTACTATCAAAAAATACCATAGTGGAACTTAATCCCAGTGCTTCATTTGTTGCATGTAACCTATGGTCTGGGCGCATTTTCTACTGAAGTGTTATGACACACTTGAGCCAAATTGTATGTGTGCATGTGGCGGCTTGTCCGTTCTTGAAAGTGTTTAAGTAGGCACATCTAAGCTGCTGCTGCTGTGTAACTCGGAGGAAACACGAAATACCTTTAATGCAAGGTGAAATGCTTGATAGAGTGAAACTCAGTGTTGAAAAAGTTCAAACTTTTAGAGAAATTGTTTTCCCAAAGGTAGACTTCAGTTTATTTTGTCAACAATTTCATCCCATTGACAGCCAACAGCTTTGCTCATTCATGCATTAATTATATTTAATTTCTTGCAAACAATGACATTAACACCTGACATTCATACCAAACCACAGTCTACTAGGCCTTTTATTGCCAAAACCGCATGATACGATCCACTCTTTGGTTTCCCGGCAACCTGTGAAACACTCTGCTTGAATGGTGTTTACAGGATTGCAATTTTCTATTTGCCCTTGAACAAACATGGCTATTCATCCAGGTTGACTACATTTCACTGGAGAAGGGATCTACAAATGACACAACACAGTCTCAACAGTAAAAGTAGTTATATGTGAAGAGTCAGAGCCAGGAAAGTACAGGTTGCTTTACGTAGATGGAGGATATGGTAGACATATGTTGAATGGGTTGTGCTCTCGACCAACAGGTGGTGTTGATGGAATGGTATGATCTGCTTTACTTAGCGTTAATGAAACAAGACACAGTCCAACTGAGCAGCTGTAGCCAGTGCAGCCTCCCTCTCAGCTGATCATGACCTGGGATGACCCAGAGCACAATTGTCATTGTGAGGAAAAGACTAGAGAAGAAGAGGAGACTGAAGGAAGGTGGAGAAGTGGAAAACTGTTCTCTCTGTCTTAGTACTTGATAGAAAACACTGCACCCTGATATGACATGCAGGGCTGTTCCTGTAATTAAAGCTGCATTGTCTCTTCTTGTTTTCTGGCTTCATCCCGCTGGCTTAATGTGTGACCTCAGCGCTAACACAACTATCTGAGTCCCTCTAAGGAAAAACCTTGTGACCGAAGACTCCTACCACAGACTGTTTAAGACTTCAGTTGTGGACAAAATGAGACTTTACAGGCTACACATGTTGACAGGCAGAATGATTTTAGGCCTTAGGGCGCATCCATTTGTTTCTCATGGGCTCAGATATTAGTTATGACTCCTTTAAATTGCAGGATTAAAACCAAACCAGACATCTGTTTTATTTCTCTTAGATTTTACTGTGGCTTTTGACCACTTTTAACCAAACCTATTAAGTGCTAGGTACTGTTTTAAAGTACATTTGTGTGGCTTAAAGTTTACTGTGTAGTGAACTGTAAACCCTCCAACATCCATTTTACTCATGGAGTACTGCAGGGATCAGTTTTTGGTCCTCTATCTAAATCCAACTTTAGTCAAATATTTCAAAAGTATCAAATCTATTTTTATATTTATTTCTCTGTTCTCCTTTTCTTTTGATTCAAATTATCTCATAACTTCTTTCAGTTAAAGTCCAATAAATCAGAAGTTATTATCAAAGGTTCAGATTCTCACACTGAGGGTCCTTGACTTTAAATAAGCCTCATTGCAGAACTGTCGCGTCACATTATACAACAAACTTAATTCTGATCATCACTCAAACTCTGCTGTCCAGTTCCTATATTTCCAAAATTTGATCTTTTTATCATGCATAATTTTTAGAGTTTTCCTTTACTATGTCATTAATTGTAGCTCGACTGAATATCTAGCCTCATTCTGAGCAAACATACTCTACAGTGATGTTTTATAGGCGTGTTCTGAGCTTAAACACAACAAATTTGACCTCAGAGACTACCAGGACAGTTTACATTAAGATTGGAAGTTGTCTCCCATGATTTCTTATCAGTAGTCTTTTTACACCCTGTATTACCAAGACGCAGGCAAGCGAGATAGGGACGTCAACGCCTGTGGTAATGCCCATCCTGAAGATAAAGTCAAGACCCTTTGCTTTGTTTCCCATGTCTGGAAACCAATGGGCAAATACAGAGGAAAGTGATGAGTTATTTCCAGGTGTGAGTTAATGGGGTGTGTTGCAACTTATTGAGTCACAACTTTTCTCCCGTTCTCTTGGAAAGATTATAGCTCAAACAGAATTGGTTAGACAAGAGTCAATGTTTACAAGTCCTGCTTCTGTCTCTCGCCGAACATGTGATTTTATTTTTAATGATCATTTACAGAAAAGAGCATTTTACAGTAAGTAGCAACAAAACAGAACAGGTAAAGTGGGGTAGAAGATTATGAGCAAGATCTGTGTAGATTCCCTATCAGGACAATCCATCACAGGTCAGATCTGTCTTGATATGAAGTTTTATATGTATGTTACTCAAAATCTCTAAAACATACAGATAAATAATTTACAGCATTTGTTGCAGTTGAAAATAGAACATAAACACACTAAGATAAGATATTATAGGATAAGATGAACTTTATTAATCACATGGGGGAAATTTACAATGTTATAGCAGCTGTATTCCAGGGTAGGTTCAAGCGTAGTAAAGAGATTATCAGTGTATTTAAATAAGGTGTAATATTGCACATTGTTTGTATGAGATGTAGGATTGCATATAAGACAAACTATTATGTATTAGACAGAAATATTTCACATACAACTCATTTGTAATTTCAAATGTCCATCTTATGCATTTCTATATAAACAAACAAAAAAAAAACTATGTATGGACAATTTTTTTTTCTATTATAAAGATCAACAGTGACAATAGCTATTATAATCCCATTACAATGCTGACATCTAGTGGTGCTGTCACATTTGTACACAACACAGATCTTAACACTGTTCAATTCTGTAGCTGCTAGTATTAAATCTCCCATGTGTATTTGTTGCACATTTGTGCATTTGAATGCACAAATGAGCATTCACAGCTTCATGGGACATGAGGAAAAATTTCATGGAAAACTGAGTGAAGTAATGAAAATATGATTAGTTCAATATTTGTGTACAGCATGTTGTTAGCGTGGCTGTGTTATGTCAAACAGAGGGAGTCTGACTGAGGCCTATGATGCAGAGCAATGACAAGACTCACTTGTCGGACATGACTCGGTGCTAGCGGCATTTCGCTAAATGACATCATCATCACAGTGAGGTCACCATGGGCACACAGAGGTGCCATGATGTCCGTCTGTTTGCTTGGAGGGAAAACCCGAATGGATGGACTGCAGAGACAGGGGCAGACTGGTGGGAAACGTGATGGTGGATATGAAGAGAACATAAAGCAGTTTACAATTTATTACTAAACTGATTATTTTTGGAGGAGTGTGACTAATCAACTAACTTTAACTTACTGAAGATTTGTTGATTTTTCTCAACCACATTTTATCACTTTCTGGCAGTTTCTCTCAGGTGCCATAAGATGAACAGGCATCGGCATTCTCATAAATTCAACTCCCCTGCTGACCTGTCTGTTCCAGTGCGGACAGATGCTCAGGATGAAAAAAAGGAGCTACTTCATAAATGATCTAACTTTTCACTTCATGCCTCTATAATTCAGATTACCTCCTCTTTACTTGCCCAAACCCACTCTTCTCTTTTCCAATGATTAATGATTAGAAGTTTGGTCATTTAATGGCAATGTCTGAATTAGTCAACAGAACAAATATTTACTTGATGACAATGATTATGATTACTATTAGTAGTAGTCAGTGCGGATGTATTATTGTTTATTGTGATTATTTATCACGATAACAATTGCAGTTACTAATAATATAACTACTTCTTCTAAAATAATGCTGCTAATGGAATGTTGACTGTAATTTGGATGGAGTAAATAAAATGAATAATCAATAGTAAAAATACTCTCTATTACAAGCAAGAGTCTTGAATTGTAAATCTCATTTACAGTAAAAGTACAGCATCAAGTGTTATCTGCAAAATGTACCTAAAGTATCCAAACTAAAAGTGATTATTATGCAGCTGAATTGCCCCTGTCAAAGTTATATTATTATTGTAATATTATTATTATTACTGATGCATTCATCTGTAAGCAGCATGTTAATGTTCTAGTTTTTATTGGTGATTTAGTTTTAGCTGCTTTATATACTGTTGAGCAGTTCAATCTGCAGCAATGGATCATATTTTATAAAGAGATCATACAGTTTTCTATGGAAATAAATGTAATAACATAAAGTAAAATGCTTAATTTTGAGATGTAGTGAAGATGAAGTTGAGATAGTCAGGTAAAGAGGCCTGCAGATACATCAAAACTGTGCCTAAAAACAGCACAGTAAATGTACTTAAACCAGTGAATGTGGAAGCAATGATACGTGTGTTTTCAGTGTCTTCACCACATTTGCAGTGCACAGCTGTGTCCACTAGATGGCGCCAATGTCTTGTATTCGCGCTGCCTCCAGGGGCTTTAGGACGTGTGAACCATCTTTTGCCTTCTCCGGGAGAGTCAATAAAGTTGAGCACTTGAACTCATTTTTGGAAATTGGGCGGCAATGACAGACTCTATTGAGTAAATATTGTGTGACTGCAGGACAAATCAATGTACAAACAATCTGGAGGGAAAGGATCAGAAACAAGGAAATCAAACACCGAGAAACTGATCAATGTCATACTAGTCCGGAGAACAGACTTATAAAAACTATTCAGGGTAAATGAACTGTCCATGTACACAATTATGTTGTCGATCTTTATTTCCCAAACAGATGGAGATGTGTGCATTGGATCGGGCAGGTAAGGAAAGCTTCAAAGTCAACAGTTTGTGGGAGAGAAAAAAATATTGGAAAAAAGAATAACAATGTTAAAATAAAATATTGGAATAAAAAATTCGTTTCACTCATAAAATCACAGAAGGTTCAAGTTGCCAAAAAACACGCAGTGTATTGTGGGCTCATTAGGTTCAGCTCTGTCTCTTTTCTATTGATCACAGCTTAAATATCTTGTTGCTAAAAGCGTCAGTAGAAAAAAACAGCATCTTTAATACACATATCTATAGCTACACATTTAATTTCTGACTATTTTTCTTAACCTACTTTTGGTCATAAATCTCCCCTAAACGTTTCCTTTTTCAGTCCCTTCAAGCCAAGAATGTGAATAAAGTCTTGATTTATTATTACTATTTATGAAACAAACAATTACTATTATTAATATTTGATAGCGTAGGCTGTTGAACAATAATACAAGCTGCCTTACTGTAAAGAAATGTGATTCAAGTGAATGAATCACTTGCGTTAAATTTAGAAATTGTCTGTTTTGTTTCCTCCATACAACGCTATTAGTCACTGATGTTGCACAACTAGGACTAGGATTTTTTTTTTTTTTTTTAATCTTCAGATAAGCATCAGTGCCTGCAAATGGAGAGACCGGTCCACCTCCTATTAGATCAGCTATCAACAGCCACTTGACATTTAGAAAGAGAAACAGCCATTTAAACTCAGTGGTGCGGCCAATTTTAACGGATATTTTCGTTGGAATAAGAAGTCTGGCAGCTCATCGTGTAGGAAGCTTTAAAGTTATAGGCTCTTCAAGCTGTGAACACAGTGCAGTTACAACAAAGCATGAGGTAACATTTGTAGAAAGAACAACTTATCCTTCTTTAATTAATGCTGAAAATATGGCTTTTTTTAACTACACCCCAGGATGCCTTTAATTTATGACAAGAACATTAATGTCACTGTTGTGGTTTTTGGCATTTTGCAATCAAATTAAAAGCATTTAGTGTTTTGACATAAAGTCAACGATTTTTGTTTTTTTATTTCACATAGTAGCCTAAAGAATAAATAATTTCAATAGATGACCAAATCGTCAGGGATTTAAATTGGAAAACTCTAATAGCAATTTACTCTATAGTTTCATTCACTCCGCAGAAGAAAAAAAAACTTCCAAACTACTGATTTTTACATTCATGGCAAACAGGCACAAATAAAGGACTGGAGACCTTCATAATGGTCTCAAGCAATTCACACATATTTATTTCTGCATTTTAGAAGCTTCAAGCCAGGGAGTGAAATCCGGACAGGTTGTTATAGCTACGCAATCCACAGGGGTTCCGATGTCTATTTAAAACCCCTCAGACCCTCCCTCTCTCTCCTTTAAACAACATTATATATCACACACACACTGCATGCTAATGCGACCAATTCTCAGTGAGCACTAAAACACATCTTAAAATTGTCTGAGTTCAAACTGCCTGACTAGGCAACAGAGGGAACATATCATCAGAATTCCCCTTTGGCAATACCTGCCGATTGGGTCCTAAAAAAAAAAAAAAAAAAAAGGCAGCAGCAGCTTTCAACTTTTAATATTTTGGATCCTGCCACGAGTAGACGCGACAGAGAGATTCTCCCTCAGTTTTTCTGGGGGATAGGAATAAAAATCCATCGGCGGAGATCCGAGTTTTTTTTTCCCCTGTCTTTTTTTTTTTTTTTTTTTTTTTTTTGGCTCTGCAGTTCAAACCTCTGTGCGCGTATGAGCGCGCATGTAGGCATTCTGCTGGAGATGTTTTGCGAAACTTTAAGGATGATATACCTTGGATGTTTCCTGTCGCTCTGTGGGCTCACGCATGTCATGGCAAGTTATCCCATCTGGTGGTAAGTTTTTATTTTCATTTTATCCTGGGCACTTTTTTTTTTATGTTGAGGAGCTTCTGTGTCAGCTCGAGCGGTTTTAGTTGTAATTTCGTTTCTGACAGCAGCGGAGCATTTCGGTTAAGTTGTTCCAGCTTGATTTCGCCTGACGTGTGTTAACTGTCCGAGGTGAGGAGAGTAAATACGTGAGTTATTGACATTTTTCATTTTAAAACTATAGCAGAGAATACAGCTGTTAGAGTCCAAAACTAATGGAGAAAAACATATTTTTCTAAAAGTCTCTATCTTCTTGTTTTGGTTATTTTTTTTAAAAGCTGAGGAACATTTGCTGCACGAACAATGTGATTTGAATGAGAGCAATTTTCATATTCAGAGTGCAGCAGGTGCAAAGTTTGTGTGTTTACAAGTGTGTGTATGCGTGTGCACGCTGGTCCACGCATGTGTGTATGGCGGGGTTGAGGAGTGGGAGGGGTGGGGGGATCAAAGTGGCACGGAACAAGGATGAAATATGAAATGATGCCCCGAGTTTAGCCTTATAGTGCTTAATATGCTTGAACACGCTGATAATATAATGTATCATTTATGTAATGTCAATTATTTATGGAGGATATGTGAAATAGAGTTTTTTTTCCTTTTCCGACTTGAGACACTAAACATAACTGAAGGCTCAGTAACCAAATTGACCACAGTTTGACAAGTAGTAGCAGCATCTGCTGCCATGGATATAGGCGTCTCAGTCCACCACTTTTTCTTTTCTCCATCAGTTTTTTCAGTTTTCTTTCCAAATGGTCTCAGAAATCAAAATCTTGACATATCACATTGCATTTCAGGACTGCAGCATTTAACATTCATGACACTGACATGAGGTCTGTCTTGAATTTCCTGTCTGTCTTTAATTACGTGACACTACAGAGTGTGCACTAATGACCTTATAAATGAATGGTGCAAAAGTCATATTTAAGAAATGAAGGACTTGTCAAATATTGTCAGCACTGTTTATTCACATTTTCTTTTCTGACAAATACGCGGTCACATCCTCTGGAGGAGCTCTTGTCTGGTTTTACAATGTTCATGCTTGATCCATCAGCTGCACACATCAATTACAAATGTCTTTTTAGCACTAAACAAACAAATGATGCCTTTTTTAAAAAAAATAAATAAATCATTCACTATTTGGGATTGCTTAGATATTGGGTGTACCCTAATCTGCTTCCTTTAATGGGTCCCCTGGTGGTATTACTGATTTGAAACTAATTACATGCTCAGCTGGAAGGAAATCCTGATGTAACAGCGGGTCCTCTGGACCAAGAGATGAAAAAAAAAAAAGACAAATCAGTAGACTCCTGACTCTAAAAGACATTGCACTGCAGTGAGTTCTTTTCCAACTTATTTGATCTTCAGTATATTTGTTGAATGGTGTGTGTTTTACCATCTGATAGGAGCATGTTTTGCACTTTTTTTGTTGGATGCCAGTGCAAGTCCATGTTGTGTTCTTCTCTTGCACACTGGCAAATAGAGCAAACAAAAACTTTAGATTTCAATAAAATTTCACTTCCATAAGAGTGTTTTTTTTTTCTTTTCTTTTTTATGCAGCCAGCATGAATGGCACAATAGAAGGCAGGTTTCCACTATGTCATAATAGAAACCCTGCAGCAAGTCAAGAACTAACTTCTGTGCTGATGGTTTGATTTTGTAGGGTGGGTCAGTTCATTGATTGAAGAGTGCAACTACAGAAGCAAAAGAGTGGCAAGTAAACATGAGAGGAATAAGTTAACTGTATCATTCCTACCAATACAAACAATCTTTCACCGCAGAAGTAGCACATGAAGTCACCTTTAAGCTCTTAGTATTACTGAAGGGTATTTTGTTTTTTTTGTTGTTTTTTTTTGCAAGACTGCTGATGTATCATAGCAACTCATCCCAAGTCAAATAATGTGGTTCCTTTTGGATTGCACTCAATGTGCCTGCATTGTCGCTCCATTTGCAAACAGAATATCAGCTATCTAAGAGCTATCGCTTCTGTGAAAAGCAACTGGGGCTGTTTTGCTGACAGAAGCTGCTGAACTTGGCTTCAAGTGGCCACTGGAGCTGCATCACACTCAACCTCTGCACCACAGTAGTCTGTTGGGATACGGATCCGCACTAAGACAGGTTCATGTCTGTCTCTTCTCGACCTGCCATGACATAGCCTGGCTGCAGACGCCACCCTACCACCCCCTTCCCTAGTCCACCCCACCTTAGAAGATAAATACCTGGAGGTGAAAGCTTGCCGCACATTCCTTTTCCCAAACATATTCTCTTGATGTCAAAGTCGGCTCCAAGGCCCCAGGGCCCACGAGTAAAGTGGTAATTCTAAGGTACCCTGCTTGGGCTTGCTGAAATATGCATTAAACCTGCTCTGGATACACTTAGATGAGAGGGGGAAAGTCGGTACTGAGACAAAAATTGAATGTGATATATGTTTTTGCTTAAGTATTTATTTGTAACAGTTTTAACTAAAGTGTTCATTTGACAACACAAATCCTCTGATTCTTTACCAATTACACTGAACATCAGTTTCTGTGGAGGGCAGCTGGTTTGAGGAGATAAATGGATTTTTGTCTCAAGGGAATTAGAGAGATTGAAGGCAAGACACATGAAATACTAGCAGTTATGTTTGAATATTTGTTGGAGCTGGTATCTAACCACACCATTCTTAATGCAATAGCTTCTTTAAAAAAAAAAAAATCATAAATCATCCCATGGTGGAACATGCCCTGCCTCATCTTTTAGGCCATTTCCTAACACAAGAAGAGGTGGCATGAATTACTCAGCCCCACTGAGACAGACACAGAGACATGCATGAGTGGAGCAACCTAAGCACATTGACTCATCACGATGGTTTTGGGTGACACGGTTCAGGAGGATGACCTGGCAGAAATGCACACAAATAAGGTGTAGTCCTGATGAGGCACATCAAAGACTCTGCCCCAGAGTAAACTCCTGTGTGTCTGAACAGAGCCAATCACATGAACAAATCTAGAGTTTTTCAGCTTTCGATAGGAGCTGGTTCCTGCTGCGGAGATGCATTTGATCATTCACTAATACAAAAAATCTTTTCCGACAAATTTTTATCCTCTGTAGAGGAAAGACAAAGCAGAGGAGGTTCAAGACTAGGCTGACAAGTGAGTACTGCTTATAAAAACTACAGGCCTCCCATCATCTCCAAAAAACATCTCACAATGATGAACCCCTGATCAGTTGTTGTACATTGCACACTTCTGCCCTGTTTGTTGTGTGGATTTGGGGCAGTTTAAGATGTGGACTCAGGTTTCTACTGGGAATGATGTGCTTCAGGATGTATGGACTGACAAGGGCCAAAGAGAGGTCAATTTTGTAATAGGAGTGCTTGTTTATTGATGGATGTGGTAGACAAACCTCAGACAAATGTGATTTCCTCTGAAGCCATTTTCAACTTGCCATTGCTCGCTTACTAGATGTCTCATTTATGATTAACTGGAGAGGTCTAGTCTGTAGAAATTAGGCAAGAAGTTTTGTTTAAACCAGTGTGACACATAACTCTGACATTTGCTTGGGGATATAAAAGTATAATTCACTTACAAGGTCAGCTAATGGCTTACACACACACAACATTAAAGCCCAAACTTGAAATTAAAAAAAAAAAAAAATCAGCCTTTAAATTTGAGGACATAATTGAGGTATTCAAGGTCAGCATGTTGGAGGCCGTCAGATGCCGTCAGCCAGGGGTCATTTTGCTGAGGAGATCTTTTCTTGGGTTGTGAGGTTTTAAAGGAAGCATGCCTGAGGCCAGTGTCAGGAGTTTTGGTAATCTTGTTGTGATCAGCGATTAGTCCTTGAACAACAGCAAGCAGGTCATCAGATAGTGAGCTAAGTGAGCAGCAAAGACTGCACACGTCCCTCTGGCTCTGACTTTGTGCAAAAGCTACAGTAACTGTTATCAAGCCCATATCACTCAAGGGAGGATCATCAGGCTACTGCTGCCAGTGTTCCTTCTTAAATAGACAGGTGATGTGAAATGAGGACTTGTCTGGGTTGCCAACAAGCTACTTTGTAGCTACTCTGCAGAGCATTTGCCAAAGATAATAGGAACTGTGCTATTAAATAATCACATTGTCAAAATATTGATTTTGGTGACATTTCAATAAAAACTGAACAGCTCAGGTCAGCGGGTCATGCAATTATAGAGAAAGGGTGTTTGTTTAGCTGAACTACAACAATGCTTACACCTTTATATATTACTTTTATGTTTTTTATAGATACATACGTACATAGATCGTATAAGCCAACTCTCTCTGATGTGGAAATGACTGTTCCTTAAAATTGGCTCAGTCATATACTATGCAATTGTACAATGGATGTCCCATTTCTGTGATTACTAGTTAGTAAAAGTCCTAATTGAGAGAACACACAAAATAAAGACAGAAAGACAGAGAGAAAGCAATAAAGGCAGTGAGACAGAGAGATGTAATCAGTGAACCAAGTTTGCACTTGTTGTACCTTCCTCAAAGGAAAAGGGGGGTTGGGTTCAGTGTTACACTTAATACACTCTCTGAAGTTTCAGTGTAGGGTTTGCACTCTTATTACCCTAAGCTGAAGGCCTGTTAAGTGTGCGGACAGTTAATAACAAGGTGTAGTTTTCCAAGTTGTCAGCTTAAGGTCTATGAAGACCTCTAGATGCATTGTGGACTTTCATCTCAGACAGAAACACTGCCTTCTTCTGTGGCAGCAGGGCTGCAATTTCAATACACACAAAGGCCAGGTGTCTGCAGAAAGGGTAGTTGAAGGGATAAAGGATGGACGCCTAATGGTAGCATCTGATACAGCAAATAAACACACACAATTAAACATACACAGACGTAAAATTACCATGTGCCTCAGAAGGGAAATCGGTCTTTAACTTCAGTGGTGGTAAATCAATAGATAAAGACACAGATACCAAGGTAAGATGCAATCATGACAAAACACTGACACTCTGACTTCCCCTCTCCTGTAGGTCTCTAGCAGTGGGCCACCAGTACTCATCACTGGGTACTCAACCTATTCTGTGTGGCAGCATCCCAGGTCTGGTGCCCAAACAGCTGCGTTTCTGCCGGAACTACGTTGAAATCATGCCCAGCGTGGCCGAGGGGGTGAAGATCGGCATCCAGGAGTGCCAGCACCAGTTCAGAGGCCGACGCTGGAACTGTACCACAATCAATGACAATCTGGCCATTTTTGGGCCAGTGTTAGATAAAGGTAACGTTGCACAGCAAACAACTGTTTCTCATGCGATTTCTAACATATATAAGACCTTTTTCTGCTGCTATTTTTCTGCCATGTAAATAACTTCTCAGTGTGCGTAAGGCCCATAACCAGATACTTTCAAGCCCAACCATTAAATTCCTGGTGTTGTGATTTGTCACCGTCACCTTATTGTGTTTCTATGTTTCTTATGTTTCTTGGTTCTTCAAACCACCTAAAAAAATGAAAGTGGCTTATTGTATCTTTATGATGATTAACGCTTCCATTAACGATCCAATATTGTCTATGTCTTATATTTGCATAAGCAAAGCCGCATTCCCTGCGCGCAACATTCATTATGCTCATTCAAATCCTTGTTTAAATAGACTTTGGACTGAACAAGCTCTAAGCAGGCTGTATGCACGAAATAATGTACACAATTAAGATGAGTGAGTTCTATCTTGTTGGAGTTTTCTTTAGGAGGAAATCCCCTGTGATTGTTCTGCTGTACTTTCCCCTGAAGTACCTTTATATAAGATTTTGAGCTGAGTTACAGAGTTTTCCAAAATACATTTTTCCCATTAGATTTTCTGATGATGTATTATGACTTTCAAGCCTATTTCGGGGGTGTAATTGTGAGCTTAGGCTATCCAAGCCCCATTGTACAATACAAAATTATATTTCCAGCCTTTTTTACACAGTGTGTTTGCCATCTACCACTCTGGTACAAATTAAGCCAACAAGGGTTTAATGCCTGCAGCAAGTAGATAAGATGGGGTTTTTTTGCAAGTATTCTTTCCAAATTGACTCTTAAAATTGGGAATGACTGCAGAATTTAGAGATGGAGGTTCGGGGTCTAAACTTGTCACCTACTTTGCAGAAGACTGATGTAA
>NW_019524735.1:947601-957694 GCF_002814215.2 Seriola lalandi dorsalis | reverse complement strand
GGGGGGTTAGGGAGGTTAGTTGGGGCAATTGCTTTTAATAAACTCCTGAACCAGTTGAGAGAAGAGGCTAGGTGGCTAACGATGGGGGTTCTCAATCTGAGCCCTTTTGTGGTGCAAAATGCCACCACATCTCTCCCATTGCTTCCCCTCCCGGGCCTAAATTGCAGGGGTAGTGAGTGGAAAGAGGAGGCAGCTACTGGGCTTTAGTAAATCATTTTGATTGGATTAAGGTCACTGAGGCCCTTAATAATGTGAGAGGTCAAAGTGGCTGGATTAAGTGCCTTTGTCAGAGGCCAAGGAGACTGACTCAGGGGCTCACAGGCCTTTGATAGGGCTTAGTAGGAGAGGGCTTCCATTTCATTGGATTTGATTGATGCTGGTGTTTGTCTGTGCAACAGGGCCATTGTCCTCACTGGTGTCTGTTTGTCTGCGATTCAGACTGTTGTGTGTCAGTTTCCTCCTGCCTTTTTTGGGGGGGCAAAGCTGAAAGGAAGAGTAGGTGCCTTTATTGGCTTCAGAGACTTAGTTCCTATCAGTTAGCCCATCACTGCCCATGTCCTCCTCACCTTAACCAAGGGCATTAGTTTGTTTTACAGAGGTGGATTAGGCCGAGTACTACAAGAAAAAAATTGTTTAAGGATAGAAAGCAATCCTGCGAATTGAGTTGAGGCTACAGTTAAAAGAATGAAAACATTTTACAGTTCCTGTTTGCGGAAATGCTTTAATCATTTACACAACCTCCTTTCAAATACATGTGCACAAACATGCTCATGCCAGATGTGACCACACACAAAGATTCACCCACCTAAATGCACACTGTCATACTCAAACCCAACATTATGTACCAAAACATAAAAGAGTGTTACGTTATTCCTGCCTGTAAAATGGACGTATTCTTCTTTTTGTGCATGTTCTTGCTCCCTTACACATGTTCTGATCCTCTCTCTATGTTTCTCTCTCACTCCACACCCCAAATCATGAGCCCTTCCTCTAGGCTATGTCTGCGTCAGCACTCATTAATTTACATTAACTAAAGTGTCAAAACATGCTCTGCTGGAATCTGCCTGTGATGAAAGGTAATAGAAAGCTGCGCAGGTGTTCTTAGTCCACAGAGCCGATCCCAGAGCTGTTTCGGCATTCTTGGAATTTACAGAACACCTACCTACTATATGGGTATAATCAGTCTCCAGTTTACGAGTCATATGATAGAATTATTAAGGGCAGCTTTGCTATAACAAAGTGGACAGCCACAATTTCACAGGTGTTACCACCCATGCAGGTATGGACATGCACCGTCACTATTCTATTTGAAACCATTAAATTGAAATGAGGGTCATAGGAAACTCCTGTTACGTAATCTGTAAAGCATGTGGAGGGAACTGCAAAGTTTTAATACTGTAGTAGCTCTGACTTATCTAACCTTCATTCCCTTTAGGTGCTTCTGCCCTGACCAGGAAATCCATTTAATAGATCATCCTAAATCATTAGGTCCCATCTAAACTAACTGGGAAAAGGTCAGGGGATGTGGGTTACGACCTACGACCTGAGGATGAGAAAGTGTAACTATTTAGGATGAGCTAAGAGGTCTCTGCTTTTCATGAGACGTATGTCTCTCCATGCTGGGGGAGGGAAACTAGCGCACCAGTATATCATTAACTCTGGGCAAGAAAGAAAGAAGGGGTGTGGTAAATGGAGTTGATGGGGGGACCTTAGCCCCACTCCCCGCTGGGCACTGCTCAGAGCACAATATCTTCGCAACCATGAGATTAAGCAGGAGAAAAAGTGCTTTTCCCCATTCACACGCCCTTTAGATTGTTTTATTAAACCATTTGAATAGGGATTTCCCCGTCTGCCGACAAGCGGGGTCCAGCCAATGCATAGTTCTCTGTTGCTATGACTTAACTTGGTCCCCACTAATCACTGGCCAGGGCAAATTTCATATAAAATATCTGGGGCCATTGTGGGACTAACACAGCGTGACAGTGGCAGCACAATAGGGGATTCAACCCCCCAGCAGGTTGTAGGGACCACTTGGCCTGCCAGGATCTGGCAAAGTTTGGTGGAGGAGTATTGTTGTATTGAGGAAAAGTGTCCTGAAATACCATAAATTGGTTGTAAAAGTAAGAAAAGGAGTGGAACTAATGTAAGAGCTGGTGTTTCCAGGTCAAGTATGCTCTGCTATTACAGGTGTGTTGAACTCCAAATGTTGACACCATGTTATATCAAGCATGATATGTAATATCAGTGGTCGTTTGATAAAGTACAGTATATCTACCACACACTCGGTTAAAAATATGCCTTGGCATCGTCACCAGGTTTACATTGTAGTGCATAGACTATCAATGTTCTGCATTGTGTTTAACATTTTTAGTAAGCATTTAGAAAACAAAAAAATTATTTCATGAACTCAACTAAAAGTTTGCAGCTTAATGGTGAAAGTTTCTGTACTGTCAATAGGAGCTTTATAGACAGTGACAGCATTACTCGATACACAGATATTTACGTATGTATGTATCAAAACCAGTATTTTGTAAATATTAATTATGTAATGTATTGAATCACTTTTCATTGGGGGCAGTTCATGTTCTCACAATTTGTTGTTCACAGCCTACTTCTAATCTTTTATTTTCAGCCCCTCAAACACAGAGACACCAGGACATATTGAATTTGGATTTGAATTTGAATCAAGAAAATCCATTTTTCATCTCTCCCCACTTACACTCTGTCTGCAGCATCATTGCCCTTCATCCATAAGGTCATGTTTCTAATGGCGTTCCCCAAGGTTCTGTTTTAGGTACACTTTGCTTCACATTTTTTATAAGTAATGATCAGCATTCTTTGACTAACTAGATTAAATTATATTTCTATGCTGATGATACAATATTGTATATCAGAGCAGAATCTAAATAAACTGACACCCAAACCATGGGTCAAATGGTTCAAATGAGGATTATATGCAGGGAGAGGCTTTTATACAATAGGAAATCTAGTTACAGAATCCCTTATCAGCACCTGAAATGGAATCCATTGTATAAATACCTTGACATTTTAGATTGATGTAGTGCTAACACCTCCAAAATTCACTTCAACTCACTCGTATCTCACAAATTTAAAACATGAAGGTCATACTTGGTCGGTTTTAGATGATGCATGGTAATATGCAATTAATCACTCTAGACAGTTTCTTCCTGCTGTGACTAAATCCTACAACTTTCAGGTACTGTGATTACAAAAAAATTGTGAAATGACCTGCGGTGGATGCAGTAAGCAGGACTTGAGGAAGGAGAGCAGATGTTCACATGTAACATTAGTGTAAACATTAGTAACCTTGTGCACATGCAGTAGTAGTATGAAGTGGGTGGTGGAGGATGCCAGTAGACCTTTTCTCTTGCATCATTGTTTCTAATGCCCTTTAGTCCTCAAACTGGTTGGAACCTGCTGTAAGGGAGGTGCTCCTACTCCCTTTAGCTTTATATTCCTCCCTTCTTTCTTTTCTTTCTTTCCTTCTGTCGTTCCTATTTTTTAGACGAAGACATGCACATGGACTGCTTCTTTCTTTCTGTCCCCCACACGCATTCACACACTCTCCCAAACTATTGATCTTTAACCGTCTCTGTTTATCTCTTGATTCTCTTTCACATTGTTCATTGTGTCATGTTTACCCCTGGTGTTTCCACTTTCTTGAGCTTATTCTCTCTGGCTTCTATGATTGTGCAAGACCATACAAGTACATATATTCAAGGCAACCTTCCTGCCATAATGAGTCCTGTTAAAGCAGGGACTGCTGAAGCATGCAGTGTCTTTCCTTCTGTAACAGTTGTTTGGGATTGCATATCTGGACGCTACAGTCCTATCTGTGTTGTGTCTATGACTTGTTCCCTGATTGTGAGGCTGTTTCCTAACCTTTCAAAAGCTTAATTGAGTCTCTTAATTATAGCCCTGTCAAGCCCGTCTCTTCCTCTCATTTCCCTAGAAGATCCTGAGCCCTCTGAGTCATCAGTTAGCTATTTCAGACAGAGACATAGAGGCCTTTCTGGTCTTATTCATAGACAGGACGATTGATGTCTGGGCTGAATGAACCCACGCACTGGTACACCTGGGTAGATACGACCTAAATAATGTAGCCTACCTCTACACTATAGTATGTATAGTTTGTTTGATGTTGTCTTGTTGGTTTGGGTTAAGAAATATTTGTTTATGCAATTTCACATGAACGAACACAAGCAGATGTCCATATAAACAGCTGGTTACTAGCAATTTTTATAAATGTGATCCTGAAATAATCATTAGCATCAGTTACTCATGTGATAAATCTACTGTGACTATTCATTTCTGTTCCTGTGGTCTCTGCATCATAGTGCCGTTCAGAATTTTTCAAATGGCATATTTCTTACAGATTTGTGTGATTCTCTTTCCAGCCACTCGAGAGTCAGCATTTGTTCATGCCATTGCCTCGGCGGGAGTGGCATTTGCAGTGACCCGTGCCTGTGCTGAGGGTTCAGCCACCATCTGCGGGTGTGACACACGCCATAAGGGCCCCCCTGGTGAGGGATGGAAATGGGGCGGCTGTAGCGAGGACGTGGAGTTTGGGAGCATGGTGTCACGGGAGTTTGCTGATGCGAGGGAGAATCGCCCTGATGCACGCTCAGCCATGAACCGCCATAATAACGAGGCAGGAAGAATGGTTAGTTTTCTGAAAGTTATTTTTTTCTGATTGTGTGTGACAGTTTTTCTACTTTCAGATGTTTAATTGGCAAATGTTTTTTTTTATCCATAGTCCCTCAACGACAACATGTTCCTGAAGTGTAAGTGCCATGGTCTTTCGGGTAGCTGTGAGGTCAAGACGTGCTGGTGGTCTCAGCCTGACTTCCGAGTTATTGGTGACTACATGAAGGATAAGTATGACAGTGCATCTGAGATGGTAGTGGAGAAACATAAGGAGTCCCGTGGCTGGGTGGAGACCCTGAGACCCAAGTACAACTACTTCAAACCCCCAACAGAGCGCGACCTGGTTTATTATGAAAGCTCACCTAATTTCTGTGACCCCAATCCTGAGACTGGCTCCTTTGGCACTCGCGATCGCATCTGCAACCTGACATCCCACGGCATAGACGGGTGCGACCTTCTGTGCTGCGGGAGAGGTCACAACACCCGGACTGAGAAGCGGAAGGAGAAGTGCCACTGCATTTTCCACTGGTGCTGCTACGTCAGCTGTCAGGAGTGTGTGAGAGTCTACGATGTGCACACCTGCAAATAGGGACGTCCTGTTCTCATCTTTAGTCACCAAAATTTAAACAGGCAGAAGATCAAATACAGGAACTTTTCTACAGGACATGAGGAGCTATAAACTTGTCTGACCTGTCCATGGACTCCAGTGGCAGACATAAACGGCCTCGTGTTTAGAGCTGTGATGCTAAGAAGAGCCAGTCTCTGTCTTAATCGACTGGAACAGTTGAGAAGATGTTGACATGACAAAGCATCACCCGTATGAACTGTGATGGTGGTGATGATGACAGCAATGTTAATATCTATAGCATTGACGAAAGGAGTTTTCATGTACTGACGTAGGAAAGGAGAACTGTCAGCTAAATGACAAACACCATATTGGTGATTTTCTTTTTTTTCTGTAGTTACTTTTGTTGAGAATAGTACAGCACTGCCAATGCTTTCAAGTCTATGGGGCAAACAATGGAAATGTCACATTTTCTTCAATGTTTTATAATCAATTGTTTTTTCCACAAAAAGTGACAAACATTTATGAGCAATTTACATGATTTAACACCCAACAGCATGCATTCTCCTCCTCAACATTATTAGTATGTATGTGTATATCTGAAAACTAACATTATCATTGTGTGAGTGAGTATTTGTTTTATAATGCTAATATGTTACTGATGTTTGGGTAAGAATGCACTTGCACCTGAGTGAATGTAGTTATTACTGCTGTGATGTGTTTACATGTTCACAAATTCTTAAGCTAACGAGTTAATATCTGGTTTAAATTACTAATTTTGTTTGAGAGTAGACATGAGCCACATCCACCGAACACTGGCAAAACAAGAAAATACACAGTCTGCACATTTCATTAAACACCTGATAAACACTGGAAGCTTTTTTCTTAAGAGTAACAACGCTTTGAATGACCAAAGACAAGAAAAGAAAACCCCCTGTTAGTCAACGGTGGTGAGAGAGCTGTAAATGAATCTGAAAGGTCAGCACTTGTGTCCTGTTGAGAAATATGAAGCATGTTCTCCTTGTTTTTATCAGTATTAGCATTGTCTCATGTGATTCGGTTTGGGGAAAACTGTTATTTATACAAATATAATACTCTTTTATTTTGATATTTGATCAGATAGAAGTTAATTCTGTGCTCCCTGAGAAAAAAAACACAAATGGCAAATAAACCGCAAACCAAGCTGTATCATATAAGCTCTGTATAATGCAGTATAATTTGCAGTTGCAGTAAAATAATGACCAAAACCTGTGCATGTGATGATTCTCAACTGTGGCTTATTGTTCCCCAAACTAAACAACAAGCAGCATCACTGAAACTATCAAGACTTCCCTTATTTTAATGCTGCTAAGTAAAGTTAATATGTGTATGTGTGTGTGTGTTTAGGTCCTTACAAACAGTGTGTCTTTGTCTATTTGTCTTATATGTTTATTCTTGTATGTATTGATTCTTTCTGTGAAAGAAAAATATTATATATAGTTTGGAAAAAATGTGAAGTTTTGACTAATTCTTACAGTAATTCCCATTTAACCACATAGACCAATATAGAGTTTAGGTTATTTTAGTCGTCTATGGATTTTGTAGTTGTGCCAAACATCAGGGCAAAAATGATTCATGTTTCTCTCCCTTAATTTGAGAAGATGAAATACAATACAGTATTTATTTATTTGGAAAGTGAAAAACTACTGAAAGAGACAAAAACTTTTTGCAAGTGGGTGCACCATTTCACTGAGAGCCTTGACTATGGAGAGATGTGTAAAGTCACTGATGAATTATTGTTCACAGCCAATGTAATGCTATGTCTCAGGCGTGTATATTTTTCAGTCTCTAAACAAATATGCCCACCCGTGATAACTTTACATCATGACTAGAAGTAATAAATGAACAGCCATAACCAGTTTCACATTTAAGTCATTTTTTAATGAACTACACAGCAACCATCATCAGTACAAGAACTGTTATCTTGCTGTACACTTTATATGTGATTGATTGCTTGTGTGGACAATTTGCTTATGTTCTAATTTTTTGTTAAGTCTGTAAATCCAAAGTTTTGTACAAAATAGTTATTGCGTTTTTATGGGTTTCTAAAATTGGATGTTTTTTTATGATTATTTATTTCATGCTATGTACATATTAGTGAGTAAAAATATATATTTGCAGAAAATACTTTTTTTTGAAACAGTGTTTTGACTTGTAACGCTGTAGCCTTTTTACCTCATATCTGTTTTTCCACTGACTCCACACAGGTATCGTTTATCCTGCTGCCTGTAGTAGATTTCTAAAGTTAACTCTTTAACACCAAAATAAAACAACATAAACAACCAAACTGTTGTTCTGTTATGTATAACTGAATTTAACTTGTAACTAATCATTTTGTTGACTTTTGTGAATCATGACTGCGAAATAAGTATAACAAAAGATGAATTATTGGCCAATGCACATGGACCTGTGACCATGACAGCTTATGTGGGGAATGGGCCATCGAGCATACAAAATTAGTTTATAATGTGAAGCTGATATTACAATGTGAAATTAAGTTAAAAACCAAGGGCTTAGGTTTGGTCTCAACATTGGTAGTGATGCAACAACCCTCCAAAACAAAGACACTGGCTTTTTCATGGTGACAACCAAACAGTTTATTAACATATAGGATCTGAAATTACATTCAGGAATGCCTAAATGCATAAAAACTCATAGTATGGTAAGTCATATAAAAGTCATTGAATAGTAAAGCGTAAAAAAGTCTTGGTATAATAAGGCATAAAATCATCGTAGTATAGGAAGGCATGAAAGTCTTAAAACGAACAACATGGTGTAGTAAGGCATAAAAAGGAATAATATATATACTAATACTATATATTATGATAATACCATATACTATACTATAGTATGGCATAAAACGTCAAAGAGACAACATATTATAGTATGGAATGAAAAGTAATAAAAACATCATAGTATAGTAAGGCATAAAATGTAAAAAAAAAAAACATCATAGTATATTAAGGCATAAAACGTCAAAAAAACGACATAGTATAGTATGGAATAATAGGTAAAAAAAACATCATAGTATAGTAAAGCATAAAAGATCAAAAACACTTCATGGTATAGTAAGGCATAAAACGTCAAAAAAACGACATAGTATAATACGGAATAAAAAGTCATAAAAAGGTCATAGTATAGTAAGGCATAAAGCGTCATACTATAGTATGGCATAAAACATTTAAAAAAAAGCGTCATACTATATTATGGAATAAAAATTCATAGAAATGTCATAGTATAGTAAGGCATAAAAGCGTCATACTATAGTATGGCATAAAACATTTAAAAAAATGACATAGTATAGTATGGAACAAAAAGTCATAAAGACGTTACTGTATAAAAAGGCATAAAACGTCAAAAAAACAACATAGTTTAGTATGGAATAAAAAAGCATAAAAACGTCATAGTTTAGCAAGGCATAAAACATAAAAAAAACGACATAGTATAGTACGGAATAAAAAGTCATAAAAAGGTCATAGTATAGTAAGGCATAAAACGTCATACTATAATATGGCATAAAACATTTTAAAAAAGCGTCATACTATATTATGGCATAAAAAGTCATAAAAACGTTAAACCATAGTATGGCATAAGAAGTCATAAAAACGTCATACTATAGTAAGGCATAAAATGTCAAAAAAACGACGTAGTATAGCATGGAATAAAAAGCATAAAAACGTCATAGTTTAGCAAGGCATAAAACGTCAAAAAAACGACATAGTATAGTACAGAATGAAAAGATATTAAAAACGTCACAGTATAGTAAGGCCTAAAACATAAAAAAAAACGACATAGTATAGTACGTAATAAAAAGTCATAAAAACATCATATAATAGTAAGGCATAAAAGCGTCATACTATAGTATGGCATAAAACTTCGAACAAACGACATAGTTTAGTATGGAATAAAAAGGCATAAAAACGTCATACTATGATATGGCATGAACATTAAAAAAAGGCATCATACTATATTATGGCATAAAAAGTCATAATAACCTTAAACTATAGTATGGCATAAAAGGTCATAGAAATGTCATACTATAGTATGGCATAAGACATTAAAAAAAACGACATAGTATAGTATGGAACAAAAAGTCATAAAAAGGTTACTGCATAAAAAGTCATAAAACATCAAAAAAACGACATAGTATAGTATGAATATATAAAAATAATAAAAACGTTACTGTATAGTAAGGCATAAAACATCAAAAAAACATCATAGTGTAGTATGGAATAAAAAGTCATAAAAACGTCACAGTATAGTAAGGCATAAAACGTCAGAAGAAAGACATAGTATATTATGGAATAAAAAGTCATAAAAATGTCATAGTATAGTAAAGCATAAAAGCGTCATACTATAGTATGGCATAAAACATTAAAAAAAAAACGACATAGTATAGTAAAGAATAAAAAGTCATAAAAACGTTACTGTATAGTAAGGCATAAAACGTCAAAAAAACGACATAGTATAGTATGAAATAAAAAGGTATAGAAACGTCATATTATAGTAATGCATAAAACATCAAAAAAACGACATAGTATATTATGGAATAAAAATTCATAAAAATGTCATAGTATAGCATGGCATAAAACATAAAAAAAAACGACATAGTATAGTATGGAACAAAAAGTCATAGAAACGTTACTGTATAAGAAGTCATAAAACGTTAAAAAAACGACATAGTATAGTATGAAATAAAAAAGCATGAAAACGTCATAGTTTAGCAAGGCATAAAATGTCAAAAAATCGACATAGTATAGTATGGAATAAAAATTCATAAAAATGTCATAGTATAGTAAAGCATAAAAGCGTCATACTATA